>NC_028648.1:17721051-17735804 GCF_001406875.1 Solanum pennellii | reverse complement strand
AAAAAAATGGATATTGGTTAGTGATCAATGTCTCTCTACTTTATATTGGACTGGAGATGTAGTGTACATGTTAGTATCATGATCTTGTTGTGGTTTATGCATGATTTCATCCATGTTAAGATATATTTAGCTACTTACCTATATTGGTAATTTTTATGGATTGTGATTATTGATCAATGATGATCAAAGGTTAATGAATTGGTAAGATAACTCTATTCCTCTACTTTTCTATAGTATTGTGGATAAAACTGGCCTTGTATGGCATTGTGTGGTATGGTCCACTTATGGTTGCGGTGTTTACTTTGTTGTCATTATATATGTGTTGATTATGTCCTTGAAGGCAATTTGATGATTGTATGAGTGTGTGGTTATGATGGTCACACTATGTGAAGGTTATGCCTAGTTTCAATTCTAGTTAACGCTCTAGATTGTGTTGCTAATATTATGAGCATGTGGATGACTATGTTGTGTATGGTATATATGATGCCAATGATGAAGTATAAATGTTTAATGAACCCTTACCTATGTACCCCTATATGAATGTATGATTATCTATGGTTAGGAGTCTTCAATGCAAGTGTTATAGTTATCTTGTCTCCTGTGCTATTATGTGTTGTGTAGTTTATACTTGAATGTGCATTGCGGTACTAAGAGGGTGTATGCCCCAATTTGTTGTTGATATACATTAGGTGATCATGTTGACCAATGTACACATACACTCACACCTCATGTATGCTTCCAAAGAAGTATAGGTTCATGGTGTCTAATGAAAGGGTATTCTCGTATGCACTAATGTCTACTACTATGCATGTAAAGTATATGTCCATGAAGTGTGTTATGTATACCTTAAATAGGATTACTTGATAGGTATATTAGTATGGGAAAGGGTATGAGACCTTGTCTATGAATTGCACATGTGTGCCATGATAGGATAGTTCCTAGGTTGGTGATTTTTGTACATAAATATGAATGCATAAGCATGTTATGAATATGTCTTATATGTTATGATGTCAAGTGTATATATGATAAAGTATGAATTTGCATAGTGTCTATATGTGTTTAAATGAAAGGAGTGCTCATATGAGTATATGTGTTACACCTATTATAATATGCATGAATGAAATGAAGTATAAACATGTGTGGTCTAAGAGTGTTTATGTGAAAGTTTTGCTCACATATATGTATACACACGGTCAAATGTATGGTGATATAGTCTATAGAAGGGCACTTGAAAAGGTGTTCTCAAGCGTACATTAAACTAGAAGAAGCTTTACATAGGATATGTCCATGTAAAATGACTTCTCACATGATTTAGGTTGATGAAGTCTCATTTATGACCTATGAGCTAAGCATATGAGGAGTTAACTCTCCTAAGCCTATGTTTTATAAAGTAATGACAATAATGGCTTCCATAAAGGGAACTTATCTTAGCACCGAGTAAACTTGAAGATGAGGGGTGTCCCTTCCCATTGTAGGAAGGTAGGTTCACCATAGTACTCATGAGGTGGTTATCCTCATATGCCAAAGGGCATAGAGTGATATTTCCATAAGTGGATAACTACAATGCCTCAATAGGCATAAAGACGGCTTCCATATATACCTCCAAATTCCATAAACTATGGTTGCCCCATAGGATCTAGCAACGTATCTCACCTAATATGCTAGCATGTGTTAATGTTCTACATTGTCAAGGTAGAGAACCTTCCCTTGGTGTAAGGATCTACAACACAGAATTCCATGTAGCACCCATGGTCGTAGTCTCGGTTAAGGATATAGTTTCCCTAAAGTAAAATGGACAATGGAAGTAAGAAAAGGACCCTAACTAGGATAACCTTAGGGAAGTTACTTAGCGTAGGAGAGGGTATTTTGTACAAGTATATCTTGAAGGGAGTTCTCGTAACGTATTCTAATATATGTGTATATGTTAATGTCTCTTATGCATGGCATTGTAGTGTCGTTTACTTGTTGTGAGGATATGCATGGTGTGAGTCCTAATAGGTCCATAGGATGAGGTATCTTCTTACATGCATAATGTTAGTCTTGTAGACTATATGATGAATGTATTACTTGGTGCGAAAGAAGTGTTGATACTTGCCATGTTGATGTATGAAGGGAATTGTTAAGGCTTGTGGTCTCATGATAGGTTTACTAAGTATGTGTGAGGTTATGGGGCTTCACATGTTCATTGCACTAGTAGACTTAGATTAAATTGTGAATAAGGTCTTATAATGTTCTATGTGAAGTGAAGTTAATTTATGTGCGAGTTGAAGGTAGTTTAGTATAATGATGTTGTAAGTCTTGACTTAAATGTGTCTATGGTGTACTTCTATGAATGTATATGTTGAGTTACGAAAGTTATATGTATGAGTACTTTGTTGACTTAAGGTGATTCATTGCAACATGTGTCAGTAAGGGTTACTTGGGAGGTCAAGGAAATAAAGAAAAAGGGGCTTACTGTAAAAGAGATGTGCTTAGTGTAATTTGTACTACACTTACTGTAAAGTGGGGCCTAATATTCCTTAAATGTAAAGTATGGTTTTATGTGATGTTGTGCCTATTGAATATGCCTATATTAAATATGTGAATTTTATGATGTTTATTGCATTAAGGTTTATAAAGTTTTCACAAAAAGACATGATGCATGGTTTCAAGTAAAATGTCCCTTTTAAATGCATGCTTTTGGATGGTTGTCATACTTAATACATTCTTGTACTGACTCCATTTTTTTCTACCATTTTACACAAAGTGTAGGTTTTGGATGCTTAAAGGATGTCTCTATGGTGAAGAGCTTGATATGTGTTTCCCAAGCTCAAGGAAAGGAATTCTTAAGATTAAGGGTGTCCTATGTGAAGTTTATATTTAAAATCATGTAATAGTTTAGTTATGTGTTAGGTATAAGGGACGTGTCCCTAAAGTATTCTAATGATGTTGATTCTAATTTGCCAAAGAGACTTAGAGTCTTTAACTATGTATTAGGATATGTCTATATTAATGGAAGTGATGTTCTAGCATATGATGCACTATGAAAAGTTTTATTTTTCTGCTAAATTTACCTATGACAATGCCATGAATGATACCTATGGGATTGTACAAGACCGCCAAGAGGTCATGTACGCCATGTTACTTCTTGGGGGTGCACCCCGATCGTGACACCTGGATCTCAATATTTATACCAACTTCCAAAAAAGATATAAATAACTAAGCGATGAGGAAAAAACAGTTGGTGGCAGAAGCCTTAAAAAGTTAGTAAATGAGTTTGAATGGAATAAACATATGATTAACTATGTCAGGCGCATTAGGTCATTTCCTGGAGGCATGGATTGGGTTGGTGCAAAAAGAGTTTTGACAGTCATGAACCTAAAAAAAATCCATTTTTTGACTCTTGAGATAATCTTGCACCAGGATCGCATGAATGTTTATGATTGCAAGTTGATCGTAAGGAACATGATGAGTTTTTGACATACATACAACCTGTCTTCGAGTTGCTTCCCAAATTGTTGAAGCGAAGTGGAATATGAAGCATTTGCTAGAGAATATTCTCAATGGATCATGGGAATTTAATGTTTTAGTGGACCCCATGGTAAAAAAATCAATTGGAGCAGCGTGCGGATCATAATCGTTGGCATTCATTAAGCATTTTATTAGTGGGACAAATACTCAACCTCCCAAAACCCTGTTGTATGACAATCTAGTTGGTCAAATGAAATGGGTTTGGGCTTATGGGATAGTATCGGGGAGCTTAAAGCCTTGACAACAATCTTGTTGTGACTAAAGACAATATTTAATTTTATCACTAGTTAATATTTTATTTTATCTTATATTGAGAGCAAGTACATATTATGTGATGTGGATAGTTCACGTATTTAGCAACATAAGCCTCAAATGGTCAAACATTGTTACATTAGGGTCAGCTGTAGCAACATATGCCTCAAATTGTCAAACATTGCAATATAAGGGTCATATGCAGCAACATATGTGACATATGTAGAAACATATGGATCATATGTAGCAACATATGACTCAAATTGTCAAATATTTCTACATTTGAAGCATCTGTAGCAACATGTCTCATATGTAGCAACATATGCCTTTAATGGTCAAACATTGCTACATTTGAGATATTTGTAGCAACATATGGATAATATGTAGGAACATATGGATTATATGTAGCAACATTTGCAGAACTACGTTTATTTTACTGAAACAACTATGATAACAAAAAGTAAATGTTGGACCAGCAATGATAAACTACGTTTATTTATTCCCAAAACTATGATAGTTTTAATGGTTGTGCACAACTATACAAGAATTTTCCATCCTCTACAATGTTCTTCTGGGTAATGCTTAATAATTAAAAAAAAACAAGATAAGCTTCCACATGCTACAACATTTGGTCTTCTTCTCCTTCATCCCCCATTCGTTACTTCTTTTAATATGATTTTCATCATCAGTTTCCAACTCCTTAATTTTGTTTGCCAAACTAAGAATAACAAACTTGGATCGTATATCAACATCTTCATGATCTATCTATCTAAAGAAGTTGTATGAATTCTTCTAAAATACATACCACAAAGAAAGAAATTTAAATTAAAANTCTTTTAATATGATTTTCATCATCAGTTTCCAACTCCTTAATTTTGTTTGCCAAACTAAGAATTACAAACTTGGATCGTATATCAACATCTTCATGATCTATCTATCTAAAGAAGTTGTATGAATTCTTCTAAAATACATACCACAAAGAAAGAAATTTAAATTAAGAAAACAAAAGTGACAGATCTCAAGTCTCCAAAGTCTAAGATGTAGAAATGTACATACACGATAGCATGGACAAGACCAGAATCTTCGACCTGGATTGTCCTTTGACCATGAAGTTTGCATTGAAAGTAAATCTCCATGTTTGCAATAGATTTTCACACCCATCATGCCATCATTTTCATCACGACAAATTCGACTCAATATTGAATTTGACATCATATCATAAGTAAAAAAAACAAACAAAACTCATTCATTCGATCTATATTTCAAAGAACCACATTCTTACCCAACAGGTATATTGAAAATTAATGATTTCATTAATTAAATTATATGGGAAATCTCAAAATATGGTTTAACCAAAGGCTAATCAAATTAGTTGTTTGTTAAAAAAAACTTAAAAGACTGATGAAGTAAAATAACATTGTTAAATCCCATGCACTCGAGAGATCCTATATCCATGCAAAGCGAGAGGTCATATTAGAGAGAGAGATAAAAAGCGCCAAGACCAAAGCGGCTAGGACGAATAAATTGAAAACCCTAATCTTCAAATGAAATTGGGTGATTTATGAATGGAAAAATGTCAAGTTGGACCGAATTTTATTACTTTAGACCACAATTGATCAATAAAAACATGGTATAACCCTTTAAATAATGATTTACAAGGGTGTTATATAACTAACATATGGAATTACTTGGTCATTGTATGATGAACTAGTGGGATGAGAGTCTTTCCAAATATGATTGATAGAATCGAATGAAGGTTGTTGTATTGCACCATGATTGGTTACTTAGACATGTTGTAGGACTATATTATTGTTAAATAATGAATTAGGTGACAATTTAATTGAATTAACCCACAAAAAACCATAAATATGTATATGTTGCCACATATGTCAGGTTTGCTATAAATTTGCCAATATAACATGTATATTTTGGCACAGAAGAAACATCAAGGAGGGGCTAATCAACGAACTGAGCAATTTAGGAACGGAAAAATATCAACTTCAACCAATTTTTTTTCATTTATGATGTACCACATCAATTTAACTACTTCATCTGATTCAAAATCACAACAAAGTTATAACGATATCGAATCGATGAGGAGTGCAACAAATTGGTCTTTTTCCATTCTTTTGAGGTTGCTCAAAATAAAGTTACAACGATATCGACCTCAAATATTCTCGACATTTTCTGAGACATGGTATACTCATGTTGCCTATGAAACTTGTGCTTTCTCTCATGGTTCACCGCCTTTGAAGATTAAAATCATGGCATGCACATATCCTGCACAAAGGTGGCCATGGTCTAATGCTCGCTTGAGCATTCCCAATCTATATGAATCGCTACACTTTAAAAAATAATACAAAAGAAGAAATAACACATTTAAAATGCAAAATATATTGACAAAAACGTGAATACATACGAAAAGCCTTAAAATTACCACACATTTTATGTATAAGGATTCAAAATTCCCCGATTCGCTACACTTTTCCATGAAAGAAGTGCATCTTCGATAAAATGAGCACGGCCATATAAAGAGTGGAATGTTGCACAAATTTACCTTCCGATAGACAGAAGGTTCATTAGCGACTTCATTTAAGAGCCTTGAAATGGTCAGGAAATCGAATTAATGAATGACAATTGTTTAATAAATACATCTACATACCTTAATTTAACTCTCATTAAATGTTTAATGGAGTTGGAAGCAACCCTTTTAATGATAACATTTACTAGTTCCCTCGGAAGGGATTCAATTTAGTTTTTTTCCCACTGTCATTTCTAAAGATTTCTTATTCTTAATTTTCATATTGTAGATAATTATATGAAAATACCTAAGTTGTGTTCTTCTTATATATATAATAATATAATTTCAATGTAATGAATACGAAGAGGCAATTATGAAGACGAAGAGGCAATTCTGATGAATGTGTAAAGTTGCAAGTACTTAATATTTTTGAAAAAATGAAAAATTTGAAGACTAGTAATAATGAAGGCGGTTGATGCAATTGTGTTTCCACGAGTTGAATTCGAAAATAAGTACATATGATGCTACATAATTCAAAAATAAGTACAAAAGACAAAAAGAAAAAAAATACAACATTTTCACCATATGTCATATGTTGCCACAGATTTAATTAATCACACACAGTGGTATGAGGCAAAAATTTAACTAGATAATCTAGTCCCTAAATCACAACTACAAAATTCACAATGAATATTGTCTTCATCGTCGCTTCTCTTGGTCCAGCCATTCCCACGGGCGATTAGATGAGGTTGATGAACAATGCAACAAATGGGTATTTCTGCCAAACACATTTGGTTGTGTCACCAATATTTGATTATGTATCGCAAATGGTGTCGACATCTTCTCACTATTACTGGCCTGGTTATTTTTCATGTTGACAATAAATATCATGCCTTCTCTCTTCAATTCACCACCTTCAAAGATTGAAATTATGGTAAGCACATATTGTGCAACACTGTGGTCACCATCTTCTACTTCTTTAACCATTCCCAATGCAGTTGGATCATTACGATTGAAAAAACCAAACTATAAAACAAATAAGACATTTAAAATACAAAATACAATGATGAAAATCTGAATACATACAAAAACATCAAAATTATCATAGTTTATGTATAAGGCTTCTAATTTCTCTGATGCTATGCACATTTCCAGGAAAGAGATGGCTTGTTGATTCATCGTCCATCTAGGTTCAAGAGGAAAGTTGACCAATGTTACCTTTTAATATACATAACGTTCATTAGAGACTTCATTGAGGAACCTCACTCAGAAATGAAATAAATTGATTAGGAAATGAAATTGAAGATAAAAAATTTATTAATACGTACATACCTCAATTAATCCTCATTAAATCTTGTAGGGAGTAGGCAGCAACCCTTTCAACGATAAGAATTACTAGTTCACTTGGAAGAAATTCAATGTAGTTTTTTCTAGTTGAAACCATTTTTGAGAAAATTAATGAAGAAGAAGAGAGGACAACTTTTGACTTCTCAGTCCCTTCTTTTGTGTTCTTATAAAATGCCGAGGAATTTAAAAAGTTACTTTCAAAACACGTTAAAAATTGAAGAGTCGTAATTATTTTTTTTTATTGATTGATTGATTGTTGACAAGTAATCATTTTTTAAAAATATATTGGCACAAATGCATAGTTATTTTTTTAAAATGTATTTGACATATCTTGTGACATATGCAATATTCTGTTGTTATATGTAACACCTAATTGATATATATTGGTACAGATGCATTACATTGTAATATCTAATACATATTTGACATATGTTTCTACATATTCAATATTCTGTTATAATATGTAACACATAATTTACATATGTTTACACAGATATATTTGTTAAAAATTAATTTTGAAATCATTGCAAAACAAAGAAGGGCAACTTTTTTCACCATGAATTTGCAAGTTCTTTACATATGTTGCCACAGATGATAATTTAATTAATCCCTCATATGAGGCAGAAAATTGACTAGATAATCTAGTTCTATAACACACCTACATAAATCACAATGAATATCATCTTCATTTTAGAATTTCAACATCTTCTCATTATATCTGGCTCAGTTTTTTTTTATTTTGGCAATGAACAATAAACCTCACTCTTGGATTAATAGCCATTGAAGATTGACATTATGGAAAGCATATACTCAACTTCTGCATGGCCACCTTCTTATACTTGATTAGTCATTTCCATTGCAGTTGGATCGCTACGGTTGAAAAAATTATAAGTTAAAAGAAATAACATATTTAAATTGCAAAATTAAAAAATAGTGAATAAAGTCGAAAAATATAAAAAATTACCATATCTTTTCTATATAAGCCTTCAAAATTCCTTGATGTTCTGCACTCTCTCGCTCAATTCGATAATCAATACTACTCCCAAAATATACGGGCTCTTATGTTTAAAAAAGACATACTCCTTCGTTGATTTGAGATACTGCTCAAAACTTAGCTCAAAGGCTATATTGGAATTCTCAGTTTTTCTACTTGCTTCAGTTAGAAACCTATAACTCTTTTATGAAAACTAGCATGAAGGCTCTTTGGAAATCTCAGTTTCCGTTCTTATTTAAATAAGAAAAAGATAATTTTAAACCTCTTTGGGAATACATAGTCCCCACTAGTCCTTTAAACAAAGTACTTCAACTTTAATCTTTATTAAACTTAACTCTTAAGTCTTAAAACAAAGTTAAAACATTTTAAAAATGACACTTGAAAACTTTGATGAACTTTACTTGACTTGACTCTCAACCTTGATCTTGTCTCTTACTTTGGATTTGACTCTAACATGAACCTTGAATTTAATTATGGATTCAAGGATTATCATTTATTTTGGAGGGATCTCTTGATGTTTAGGAATGATTTAGAAAAGATAAACTTATGAAATGCTATGAAATCACCATCCTGGAGCAAGTCTGCGACGTGGAGATGATTCAAAGGATATTCTCGAGGAGTACGCGTTCAGCTCCGCGATGCTAAGTAGATTTTTGCTCACTAGGGGAACAAGTTCACGACATGGACTTATTTCAGGCAAGCGTCTGACTTTTTCCTTCTTCGTTTTTCAACTCCAATTTTCCAAAACACGAATATCTTCCTCGAAATCATTTTTGATCCCGATACCCAACTTTAATACTCATGAACTTAACTCAAAGCAATTCAAAAGCTCCACAATTAAGGTCTCAATACTCCAACATTCTACTCAATATAAGAACACACTTAAATTCAAGAATAAAATCAAGAACATCTACTTTCAACCCTTTTTAGAACGGGTTTCACTGAATTAAACATGTTTGGCGTGTAAGTGAACGAACCCAATTGCTATGAGAGACTTACATACCTTTTAGGGATCGTCCCTAAGAAATCCACAATCAATCGATCGTTTCTTAAAAAATTCTTGTTCTCATTTTGCATTCTTTCTCCAAAAGCCCTAACGTTAATTCTCAACATAATAAACTGAACAAGTCTGATTTTTACCAAATTTAATCCCTTAAAATGAATTAATTTAATTAGGTTTGGAAATTACAATCTAGCCCTTCTCAAATCCGAATTGGACTTTCCTTAATCCAACGGTCAAACATCTGGAAGGCATAACTCAATATGGGAGTGTTGGAAATATTGTTCCAAAACCTTTCCAACAGTATCTGGAACTACACCTCAATCCTCTTGAGCTAGGAGCTATGATCGTTTAAAATTGACCAAAACTCAACTTTAACTTACTACCAATCTTCCAGATTTCCTCATACTTTGTAAAAATGATTATTTTCAAGTTCTTAGCTTCTTCCTGGCTATTCCAAATTGCGAGATGTTACATTAAAACAAATAATTCAATCCTAACAAATCAACCAATAAACTCAAAAATGAATGAACTTGTATTAAAAGTTCATTCCACAAATATTAAAGTTGAATTACAAGAGAAAATTATGCATGGATTAAAAAGTGTAAGTAATGAAATACAAGGCAATGATCTATAAAGTGAATTAAGTTTATATCAGTAATGAATTAAACAAGTAATCTAATATTAATGAATAATAAACTACAAAATGAATTAAATTTGTGTTTAAAGTGGATATTACACAATATCAAAGTTGAATTAAAAGCGAAAATTCACATTGAAAAATGTAACAGAGGACAGAAAAGACAACAATTTATAGACTGAATTATAAATTTACTGAACTTAACTCTTAAGTCGTAAAACAAAGTTAAAACATTAGTTAAAAGACTCGTGAAAACTTTGATGAACATTACTTGACTTGACTCTCTAGTTTGATCTTGTCTCTTACTTCAAATTCTACTCTTAGTCGATCCTTGAGTTTAATTATGGATTCAATGAGTATTATTTGTTTTGGAGGGATGTCTTGACGTTTAGAAATGATTACGAAAATCTAACCTTATGAAAAGTTAAGAAATTACCGTCGTGGAGAAAGACTACGATGCGGAGATGCTACCACAAGATATCCGCGAGGAGTACACGTTCAACTCTTAGATGCGAAGCTGATACTTGCTCACTGGGGGGACAAGTTCGCGACGTGGACATATTTCAGGCAAGCTGTCCGACTTTTTCCTTTGTTTTTCAACCCCAATTCTCCAAAACAAGAATATCTTCCTCAAAATCATTTTTGATTTTGATACCCAACATCAATACTCATGAACCTAACTCAAAGAAACTCAAAAACTTCACAATTAAGGTCTCAATACTCCAACATTCAACTCAATTCATGAACAGATTTAAATTCAAGAATAGAAATCAAGAACATCAACTTTCAACCCTTTCCAGAACGGATTTCACTTAATTAAACACGTTTGGCGAGTGGGTGAATGATCCCAATCGCTATGAGAGATTCACATACCTTTTAGGGATCAGTCCGAAGAAATCCACGATCAATCGATCGTTTCTTGGAAAATTCTTGTTTCTCCTCTTGTTCACCTTTCACGTTCTTTCTCCAAAAGATCTAACATTAATTCTCAACATTATAAACTGAACCAAGTCTTATTTTTACCCCAAACAATCCTTTAAAATGAATTAATTTAATTAGGTATTGAAAAGACAATCTTTTTGTTTCCAAATCTTGATTGGACTTTCCTTAACCCAACAGTCTAACTTCAGAAAGGCATAACTGACTTATATGGAGTCGAAATAGCCAAAACATGGCGGTGTTGGAATGATTGTTCCAAGACCATTCCAACAATATCTGAAACTACACCTAAATCCTCATTAACTAGGAGTTATGATTGTTTAAATTTGATCAAAACTCAACTTTAACTTACTACTAATTTTCCAGATTTCCTCATAATTCCAAAAAATGATTATTTTCAAGTTCTTAGCTACTTTCTAGCTATTTCAAATTGTGACATGTGACATTAAACAAGTAATTCAATCCTAAAAATCAACTAATAAACTCCGAAATGAATTAACTTGTATTATGAGTGCATTTCACGAATATTAAAGTTGAATTAGAACAGAGAATTATGCATGGATTAAAAAGTGTAACTAATGAAATACCAAACAACTATCTATAAAGTGAATTAAGTTTATATCAATAATGAATTAAAAAAGTAGCCTAATAGTAACAAATAATAAAACTACAAAATGAATTAAATTTGTGTTCAAAGTGCATATTACACAATATAAAGTTGAATTAGAATTAAAAATTGACAATGAAAAACGTAACTGAGAATAGACAAGACAATAATTAATAGACTGAATAAATTATGTATTATTCATGAATAAATTATGTATTATAAGTGTGTGATAAATTATTTTGGTTGTATTTCTAAGTACATGAGTGGTGTTTGCAATATGTTTTGTGCCTATGTTATAAATGTATTACAAGTTTTTTCTTAAATAATTTTGGTTGATATCACTATAAAAAAGGAATGAAGTTTGTAATATGTATTATAATGTATTGTTCATGATTTTAATACAATTTAAATACAATTATGAAACATATCTAATACAACTTTAATGCAATTGCGATATAATTTCACTAACTTTATTTTTTTCAAGTTTCATTCTAATATTTCTCCTAAAATTAATTACTGTTAGAAAATAATTGTTACATAGAGTCCTATTAATAAATAATGTCAAGTTATTTCAGATTTGTCCTAGTCTTTAGGCAAGTAGTTTATTCTCATGACTTTACTTCTTATTTTAGGAGTTAATGGTTGCACTATTTCCAGCTTAAAACGTTGTGTAATTGTCATATAAAATCTGCAGTTGCAGAGCACCAAAAATGCAGAAAAGTAGTTCCCTTTCATCTCAATGTTTCAACTCATTTCTCTGTTTTTGTTTACTGTTGTTTCATTTTCTTGTTTCTATTTACAATTATAAACTTAATCAAACCCTCTAAAAATTGAGATATAAACTCCAAACATTAATTTTAATAATTTTTAGGAACTTCCTATCCAAACTAATCACAAATTCATAAAAATCAAATAATGAACTCAAAATTTAAATTTTATAATGACCATCAATGGTGAACTCTTGCTTATGTAATTTTAAAGATTTGAAATTTCTGCTTAAAACACATTTTATACAAAGTAGTCCTCTTTGACTTGTCCCCTCCAGGATACAACAACCTTCACAAAGTATAACTCAACAAGTCTGAACAAGAGTTGAATCCAAAGCTCCACAAAAAAGAACACCTCCCTTCACCTAATAAGAACTCTCTTTTAGACTAACTCTTTCCCTCTTTGTTTTCTCTTGTGTTTTGTGTGTACCGAACCAAATGAAGACCACCACTATTTATACTACATTAAGTCTTCCAAGCAATGAATAGGAAGATAATGGAGGTAGTAAATAGTGAAGATAATGGCCTTAGGTGTTTCATAGGTTACATAGGTTAAAGAGGAGTTACATAGGTTACAAGGAGTAATGGAGAATTAAGAATGAAATAAAGTGACGGATAACCAATGCTAATGAATGATGTAGAAGTTACATTCCAATGTTTATTGGAATGTTTTTTATCTCACAATGAATTCAGCCAATAAAGCCAAAAGTAATGGCATTACATGGCTACCAAGTCAAAGTTGAATGTCATGATTAAATTGGTAGTTTTAAACAAAAATGCCCACCAATGGTCATTCTTATAACTCCAAAATAAATAAATTTAACATATTAATATTAAAATTCTAATAACCTAACAATCGCCCACTCATTTTAATATTTAGATAAGAGAGTGTATCAGTTGAAGGAAGACTACTATGCATAATAAAGGTGTGCTCTGCATTGAACCGCCACTTAGTGAAACAGTAACTTTTACTCCAGAGTCGTAGTGGTCTCAGATTTGAACTATGACTGCTTAAGGGAAATAAAATATTATTGATCACACATAATAATCAAGGTGTTGACATGAGCTTTAACAGCCAGCACGTTATGACCATGTGCTATCCCAGTTTCATGAGTGCATTTGAGAATAAGCCCCATTCTCATAGGAAGCGACCTACTTCCACACATCACATAGGTAAAATCTGTCGAGAGTGCTCCTGTAAGATTAACACTCCACCCATACGGGCTACAGATATTAATTAAGAGTTTTATCAACTCAACCTTCACAAACTACAGGAAACAATGCACTCACATCATAGGGAGGGGAAAAATAGTGCATTTTTCACAACAAGTCATCATATGATTAGTTTTTCCCTTTGAACCTTGTTATAGGATGTCTAGTCCCCATGTTGGGTTTCCTCATAAATGACTCAAGGATTTGTAGGCTTCAATCCCATCCCCCTCGATGTGCTCCAGACCTTTTCTCTTGTTAAGGCCTTCGTAAGAGGATCTGCAAGATTATCACAAGATTTGACATAATCAACATTAATGGTACCATTTGTCAAATACGATCTTACATTACTGTGTTTCCTCCTTATAGGTCTTGATTTACCATTGTAATAACGGTTTCGAACTGTACCAATTGCAGCGGTGCTATCACAATGAATTAAAATATGAGGAATTCGTTTTTCAAAATAAGGAATTTGAAACAATAAATCTCTTAACCAGTTCGCTTCCTCACTAGTTGAAGCTAAAATAATTAGTTCAGCCTCCATGATAGAGTAAGCACTTATAGTTTGCTTTTTGATCTCCAACAAATAGTACCACCACCTAAAGTAAAGACATAAGCAGTGGTAGAACAGGAATCACCTAACAAAGTGTTCCAATCTGCATCACAAAAGCCTTCAAGTACAGCAGGATATTTTTCAAAGAACAAACCACAATTTTTTGTTCCAATCAAATATCTCATAACTCTTGTTAAAGCATGCAAATGTTCATTACCTGTCTTGCTTGTATACCTGTCAAGTACTTCTACTGCATATGCAATATCAGGCCTAGTGCAATCAGTCATTTATCTCAAACTTTTGATTATACTGGCATATTCCTTTTGATTTATTACATCATTTTCACTTTCCACAGGAAATAAGTGAACACTTGAATCAAAAGGAGTAGCAACATGCTTGCAATCATGAAAGTTA
>NC_028648.1:17583933-17711051 GCF_001406875.1 Solanum pennellii | reverse complement strand
TTGGACGCACTAAACTTAAGGAAAAAGCATTAATTATACCGTGAAACCACGGTATATCAACAATTCACATCTAGGTTTTGGAAGTCATTCCAAGAACGGTTGGGTACTAAGATGAAGTGGAGCGTACTATTCAAACCCTCGAGGATATGATTAGGGCTTGTATTATTGATTTCAAAGGAAATTGGGATAAACATTTGCTTTTGGTTGAGTTTGCTTGTAATAATAGTTATCATTTATCCTTATCTATGGATCCCTATGAAGACTTGTATAGAGGAGGTGTAGGCCTTCAGTTGGATGGTTTGAAGTAGGAGAGCCTTCGCTTCTTGGTCCCAATTTGATTTATAAGACTTTTGATAAAGTTCATATCATAAGGAACCTGTTGCGAACGGCCTATAGTTTGCAAAAGTCTTATGCCGATCATAGGAGGAGTGATTTGGAGTTTGAAGAAGGGTTTAAGGTGTATTTAAAAATTTTACCTATGAAAGGGGTGGTTATATTTGGAAAGAAATGGAAGTTGAGTCCTCGTTGTGTGGTTCCCTATGAAATCTTCCAAAGGGTTGGTAAGGTTACCTATTAATTGAAACTTCCTAGTTAATTGGCTTCGGTTCATCCGGTTTTTCATATATCCATGCTTAAAAGGTGTATTGGTCATCTCGAGTCTATTATTCCTATTGAGGGTATTGGTGTGAAGTATAACCTCTCTTATGAGGAAGTTCCGGTTCAAATTCTTTATAAGCAAGAAGTTAAGGAAGAAAGAGGTGGCTTCCGTAAAGGTGTTATAGAAGAATCACCTAGTTGAGGGTGTAACATAGGAGGCCGAGGCCGACATGAAGTCCCGTTACCCTCATCTATTTGATAACTAAGGTTAGTAGTTCTTACTTATACTGAAAATAATGACTAAAAATTGATGTTTCTTTGATTTTCATGAAGTCTTGCAAAATGTTCATTTTTGAATAGCATTACAGTGAATTACAGTGAAGTAGTACATTTTAACTTTAAATTTTTCTCTTTGGCTTGTTTTAGTTATATTTTACATTTTGATATGGTGGGTCTTTATGAAATAATATGTAGCATGTTGATAAGTTGAACTTTGGCATAATTGACACATGTAAAGCATGTTGAGATCATGTTGTTGTTGTGAGAAGGGTATTCCTCATAATTGAATGTTGGGCCTTATGTGTGGTAATTGAAGTTTTGAATTGCTTTGTGTAAGTGATATGATTGATGTTTTTATGAACTGTTGTTATTTGGGCTGCTAGTCTTGAGTCTATTCCTTCCTTCTAATGATTTTAAGCGTCACTCAAGAACGAATGTTCCTAAGGGGGATCATAATGTAAAACTTCGAAAATCCAAGACGTATATTAAACCCTAACATAAGTTTCATAAGGTCTAGACAATATTTTTAATGTTTATTTTAATGTTTATAGGTCATTTAGGAAGTCTAGAAACGAAAACGTTAAAGAACGTCCATGACATTTGGAAACTAGTCCTAGGAGGTACTAGCGTTCCTAAACCTATTTGACTAGCTTTTAGTAGTTGGAAATCCATGAAAATTGGTGGAAGGGTATATAACATGTGTTTAAGTTAATTCATGGTCGAAACGTCCGGGTAAGACTCGCCAAGGACCAACCAAGGGCCCTTGAAGAGTACCCTTGCACGTTGGTATATATACTGCCTGGGCAGTGTGAACCCACAAAAGGGTAAGCGACAGAGTGTGTGTTGATCGACGGGGAGTCGATGCCAATTGTAGATTAAAAGTTAGACATTTTTTTGGATGCCTCACATGCACAGTCTCTAACAAGAACAACGGATGTGCAGCACAAAGGAGGCCTGGTCCGTCGACTGACCCACGATCCGTCGATTGTGGTGTCATCGATGGTACTACAATTTCCTAAACGTTTTTAAGTTGGTGTTAACTAATTAATTAAAGGGTTTGGTGGTTAGTTAGGGACAAAAGGAAGCCGAATTAACTAAATTTACCCCCATATAGACCCCAAACCTATTAGCCTAATTACAACTCTAAAAAAAACTCTTCCTTCTGTCTTGTTTCTGTATCTATTAGAAGACACCATTGAATACTATCTAGGGGAGGGATTTAGGGGATGAAAAGTGATGAATTCACCATCAATTCTTCATCAAACGTTGAGGTATGGGACCTAATTGACCTTTGAGACCTCTTTTCTCAAATGGTTCCTTCAAAGTATTTTCAAAAGTTGGGTTTTCATGTAGGTTCTTCTCAATTTCGAAAATTATGATATAAATTTGTTTGTTTATATTTTACATTGGATAATATGAATCGATTAACATGTGTTTTAATTTAATTATGATTTATCTTGATGGTTTGGTCTCGGTTGTAGATGATGACCCTTAACCCTTAACCCTAGGTTGGATATTGACATGAATTAGGTCAAAATTTGTTCAATTGACTTAGTTATTTGTTGAATTACTATTAAATGATGTTGTTACACTATTAATGAACATAGAGGAGTGATTTTTAGTCTTTCATGCTAGTTCTTCAGAAGATGATCTAGGTTAGGAAGTGAATTCACCTAAGTATCTTGTCTTAAGCTATGATCTAGTATTGAATTGTAATTAAGTGATTCTCCTAGCCTTGTTGTCATGTTAATTATTGACTTATGATTATGTGTACCCAAATTGTGTTGAATTGAGGGTTTATGGTATAACCTTGATAATGAATTATGAGGAAGACTTGGTAAGTCTTATGATCTCTATCCTTTACTTCAAATTAGGGTTCGTTGTGATTAAGTCATGATGTTGAATCGGAGTATGCCTTGTATTAGGTTTTTTAGAGTGGTATGATGTTGAATTGAAATGTCTTGATTATGATTGTGAGGCGTTGTCTTAAGATGTAAATGTTATAAGGACGGTGAATAATCTACCAATGCGCCTTATCAATATATGAAGTGCTAATGTGCTAAGCTCACCGATATGAATTGTTATAAAAGGACTTATATACTAATGCAATTCTTATTGATCTATGATGATTATGATGTTATACAAGGGTAAGACCATATGACCTAAACTAAGTTATGATTGATAACTAAAAGCTTAAAGACATTTCAAAAAGGGACTCTAGCTTAGCACCGAGTGAACTAGAGTGAGGAGCGTTCCTTCCCACATAGGGAAGGTAGCATCACTAAAGTATTCTTGAGATTGGAGACTACAATGCATGTAGCATAAAGAGGGTCCCAACTATATCCCCTAGTTCTTGAACTATATTTCCCCCATAGGAATACTAGCTAGTGGATCTACGTAGTTGCTATATTTTATGTTTTGGTACTACCTTGGCAAGTAGTCTTCCTTCTTTCGGTGTAGAGTTTTATGATACCGTATTCCACACTAGCTCATGTGGTCTACGTTGGTTAGAGAAAGATGTCCCCAAAAGGTAAAATGAACTAAATGATCGAACTATAACCAAGATAATCTAAGGGGTCTAACTTAGTCTAGGTAGGGGTATGGGACTCTACCTAAGCATTGCACTAGTTAGCCTCGATGGGAGTCTTAGGAGGATGTTCTTATATATGGTTATTCTTATAATGATATATGATATGTATATGATGAACTTGCACATTGTTGATACTATATTTTGATTAGTTCACTTATGAATATGTGTTGGTTTATATTGTTAATGTAATATGAAATGTATATCTAAATGCCAAGATATCTGAAATATGATGTTAGTCATGATTCTTTTTGGGTTACTTGATTGATTAAGGTTATGTGGCTTTGATTGGTCATTGAACTTGATGACTTGATAGAGTTTCGTGGGTAATTTTCTTGCTTTAATTATAATGAAATGTACTTTTATTCATGATTATTGTTAATGTGACTTGATGATATAGTTACTTGAGCATGTATATACTTGTAGGGTATGAATGGTTGACATGACTAGACTTGATGTTGTAGTATTATGATGATCATTCCTATGACTTAATGAATATGCAACATTGATTGGTATGGTCTTGTTAATGTGCATAAGGGGTTTTAAATGAAAAGTGCATACTTTACGAAATGTCCTTTTCCTTAGAATGTTTTTCAAGTATTTATGCATATGGTCTCATTCTTAGTACAAGTAGCGTAATACCCCATTTCTTCCTTTTCCCCAACATTCTAGGTTCTGATCATTGAATTTTTTTGGAAGAAGACTTGAAGAAGGCTTGGATCCTTTGATTATCCAAGTAGGGTAGTTTTTCATTTTCCGAGGGCGATGACAATATCGAGCTTATGTTGTTATTTTAGTTCTAAGACTCTTATTTTCTATCTCCTTTCATTTGAGTACGGATTGTATAAAGCCTATATGTGGCTCTCTTTACATTGATGTATGGTCTATGACCGAATTGCTAATCGTTTTATATGGTTATTAGATGAGACAATCTTTGAAGACTATCTTATAAGATATATATATTTATGTGCAATAAGAGTAGAAGGTTGTGTCACCTTCCTATACGAAGATTCTATGTATACTCGATATATATATATATATATATATATATATATATATACATATGTTATGTGTGTGTAGAGGTCTATGTAAACCTCCAAGTAGAAGTGTTGAAAAGTTTTAAAGTTTTTTCAAAATTTGACCTATGAATGTAATGATAGAAACTAAGAGGCTAGTCTTAGTCCTCAAAGAGGACGACGACGCCAGTTATGTCTAGGGGGTAAACCCGGATGTGAGAGCGTTGACCTTGGTGTCTAAGGGGATGATGTGCTTAGGCATGCCCCAAGTGGGGGATGGTGTGCGTAAGTGGTAAGATTTTATGTTCCCTTGATGTCCTATGTTGAGTTAATGTAAATCCTTTTAGGTGGGGAATTACCTTTAGTTGAAAATAATTAAGGTTGATATGCTAAGATCCTCTTGAGGTTTGGTTAACTTGCTCTTAAATGGGCTTGCCCTACGTGGGGGATGGTGATGTGAGTAATAAGGTTGTAGATAATTCTATCTTGAAGAGTTCCTAGAAGCTTGGTCATGATAGGAGTCTTGCATGAAAGCATGAGTTGCATGTTCTCCATATGCCATGTATGTTTTGATTGACACTATGTGAAGCATGTTTAAAGATTCAAAATTGCATTAAATAAGATTTTCTATCAATTTCATGTTTTTTCGTGTTGATTGTGTATCTTGATGTGTTAATTGTGCATTAGAATCCATGAGATATGGTAAGAAGTATGTTATATGTTACCCTTAGTATGTGTTACTTTATGCCATCAATGATAAGGTAAGAATTGTATGTTTTCCATATGCCATGTATGTTTTGATTGACACTATGTTAAGCATGTTTGAAGATTCAAAATTTCATTAAATAAGATTTTCTATCAATTTCATGTTTTCTCGTGTTGATTGTGCATCTTGATGTGTTAATTGTGCATTTGAATCCATGAGATAAGGTAAAAAGTATGTTATATGTTACCCATTGCATGTGGTACTTTATTACATCAATGTTAAATTGAGTCTTCTTGAAATGAAAAATGATGAGTCTTTGATAATTATATGACTTTGTATGGTTTTTAAAGCATGATAATAGGATCATTCTTGAAAAGTAATAGTATGAGTAGATAATATTCTTTATGTGTGCCTATAAATTGCAAGAATTTCCCTAAATGATATATGTGTATGAAAGCTATTGTAATGCTTCAAATTTAAATGTTGTGAAAAAACTTCCTATTGTCGTAATGTGTGTGGTGTGATTAGCATTTTAACTTCACTAGGAAGGAAATTTGAACAAGCTTTGGTTTAAAAGGTTGAAAATTCCACATCTAAAATAAATTGACCTTTGTGCCTTGCTTGGGTGTGAACTCATGAAACTTGTAAGTGTGTTGAGGAGAAGGATATTCCTCACTAAACATAACTAAGCATGGTATATTTGAGTATGAACTCATGGAAATATGCCTAACTAATAACAATCCATTGTTGATTTACTTGACTCCAGTTTATGTGCATTGAACTATGAGTGCTTATTTGCTTCTTGAGTGTTGTTGAATCTGCCTAAGTGTGAATTAAATGTGGTTCCATAATGAGCTCTTAATAAATTGAAATGTAAAGACCATGTTATGATTGGGAGAAGGATGTTCCTCCTATGAACGTGACAAGAGCCTTTGTGTTTGATGCATATAAGAGTGAGTGAATAAAGGTTTTGCTTTCTTGGGTTGCATTAAGTGCTAAATGGTTTGAAGTTGTGTTCCTTGTAATTTTGGTGCATTGACTTCTATATGATGATATTTTGAATATTGTGAGATGCTCTATGATTCATTGAAGTACTTGATGTGTTTACACATGTCCCAAGTGTCATTCAAGGATGAATGTTTGCAAGTGAGGGATATTGTAAGACCCCCAAAGTGAATTAAGGTGTCTAGAGCCTCACTTGTGCCTAATAAGCTTGTTAATATGTTTATTAAGTGTTTTAAAACATGCATGATTGATTTGTACCGCCAAAATGAATTAAGGTGTATAGAGCCTCACTTGTTCCTAATAAGCTTTTTAATATGGTAATTAAATGTTTTAAATCATATATTATTAATATGAAGTCATTTGGAAGTCAAACATCCCAAAATGCCCAAGACGTTCGAAATTTAGCCCTTGAGACATGCATGGGTGTCTTGGTGTGTCTTGACATGTTTGTTTTGGGTAAAACTGATCTGGAAGGTCCATAACATGTTAATGAATGTATTGTAGTTTGAAACGTCTTGACACGACTCACCAAGGGCCTCGTAAAAGGCCCTCAAGGAGGACACAAAGACTGCCTTGGCAGTGTGTACCTAGGCTTGCGAATGGCGGTCAGTAGGCTGACCTACGCCCCGTTGATGGGGAGGCATCGTTCCAACACTTATACTGGTGAAGGCTCAAGCCAGTTGACAAGCCTCAGACCCAATCAACGGCCAAAGTACGGTCCATCGATGGTAGGCGTCTATGCAGCCTTTGTCAACTGTCAAACGTACTGCTTTATTAAAGGGGTGAATGGAAAATTCACCCCACGTCCCAACATGACCCTAGATGGTTTATTTCATTATTTTTTGGTATTTTAAGTTTGTTTTTAACATCAAAATCTCACACCCAAATTCATTCTTTAAATTAGACTTTTTCCTCTCAAACCAAACTATGTCTAGAAACCTCCATCTGAGATGAAGCTCAAGAACATCCATGGTGATGGATTCTAAAGGTTTATTCATCTAATAAGGTATGGTTATCCTTCATCTTTAGAGATCCATTCATATAGAGAGCCATTTCAAAGATTTTTAATGAGAAATTGTGATCAAATTGTCTATCTTCCAATCTAGCCATTGGTTCCTTCTCAAAATGATTTCAGAAGAATAATGTTAATGAATTGATGATGATATACTGTTTTGAATGTGATTTTAACCAATTCCATGATGAACCCATGGTCACTCTGAATCTCAATCTAATATACAATGTATTATCATGTGATTTTGTTGCTAGAATGATTGTTATGAGATTCAATTGTGATGAATTGACGTAGATACTGCCTATAATATAATGTGATGATGAATTAGGTTTAATTGATACATTGTGAATATATTCTTGTTTAATTGGTAAGGATTGATCTAGGTTCTTGTAGCCTCTATAGATTGATAATGTAATGTACATGATGTGATCTCAATGCTAGGGTAGATAAAACATGATTTCGTTGAGGTTGTGATCTCTTTAGCTACTTCCCTATATTTGTATTGTTAATGAATTATGAATATTTATCATTGATGATAAAAAAAATGGATATTGGTTAGTGATCAATGTCTCTCTACTTTATATTGGACTGGAGATGTAGTGTACATGTTAGTATCATGATCTTGTTGTGGTTTATGCATGATTTCATCCATGTTAAGATATATTTAGCTACTTACCTATTATTGGTAATGTTTATGGATTGTGATTATTGATCAATGATGATCAAAGATTAATGAATTGGTAAGATAACTCTATTCCTCTACTTTTCTATAGTATTGTGGATAAAACTGGCCTTGTATGGCATTGTCTGGTATGGTCCACTTATGGTGGCGGTGTTTACTTTGTTGTCATTATATATGTGTTGATTATGTCCTTGAAGGCAATTTGATGATTGTATGAGTGTGTGGTTATGATGGTCACACTATGTGAAGGTTATGCCTAGTTTCAATTCTAGTTAACGCTCTAGATTGTGTTGCTAATATTATGAGCATGTGGATGACTATGTTGTGTATGGTATATATGATGCCAATGATGAAGTATAAATGTTTAATGAACCCTTACCTATGTACCCCTATATGAATGTATGATTATCTATTGTTAGGAGTCTTCAATGCAAGTGTTGTAGTTATCTTGTCTGCTGTGCTATTATGTGTTGTGTAGTTTATACTTGAATGTGCATAGAGGTACTAAGAGGGTGTATGCCCCAATGTGTTGTTGATAGACATTAGGTGATCATGTTGACCAACGTACACATACACTCACACCTCATGTATGCTTCCAAAGAAGTATAGGTTCATGGTGTCTAATGAAAGGGTATTCTCGTATGCACTAATGTCTACTACTATGCATGTAAAGTATATGTCCATGAAGTATGTTATGTATACCTTAAATAGGATTACTTGATAGGTATATTAGTATGGGAAAAGGTATGACATCTTGTCTATGAATTGCACATGTATGCCATGATAGGATAGTTCCTAGGTTGGTGATTTTTGTACATAAATATGAATGCATGAGCATGTTATGAATATGTCTTATATGTTATGATGTCAAGTGTATGATATGATGAAGTATGAATTTGCATAGTGTCTATATGTGTTTATATGAAAGGAGTGCTCATATAAGTATATGTGTTACACCTATTCTCATATGCATGAATGAAATGAAGTATAAACATGTGTGGTCTAAGAGTGTTTATGTGAAAGTTTTGCTCACATATATGTATACACACGGTAAAATGTATGGTGATATAGTCTATAGAAGGGCACTTGAAAAGGTGTTCTCAAGCGTACATTAAACTAGAAGAAGCTTTACATAGGATATGTCCATGTAAAATGACTTCTCACATGATTTAGGTTGACGAAGTCTCATTTATTACCTATGAGCTAAGCATATGAGGAGTTAACTCTCCTAAGCCTATGTTTTATAAAGTAATGACAATAATGGCTTCCATGAAGGGAACTTATCTTAGCACCGAGTAAACTTGAAGATGAGGGGTGTCCCTTCCCATTGTAGGAAGGTAGGTTCACCATAGTCCTCATGAGGTGGTTATCCTCATATGACAAAGGGCATAGAGTGATATTTCCATAAGTGGATAACTACAATGCCTCAATAGGCATAAAGACGGCTTCCATATGTACCTCCAAATTCCATAAACCATGGTTTCCCCATAGGATCTAGCAACGTATCTCACCTAATATGCTAGAATGTGTTAATGTTCTACATTGTCAAGGTAGAGAACCTT
This sequence comes from Solanum pennellii, assembly GCF_001406875.1. Classification (NCBI taxonomy): domain Eukaryota; kingdom Viridiplantae; phylum Streptophyta; class Magnoliopsida; order Solanales; family Solanaceae; genus Solanum; species Solanum pennellii. The sequence continues at coordinate 17,701,605 of NC_028648.1, read as the reverse complement.
CCCTTGGTGTAAGGATCTACAACACAGAATTCCATGTAGCACCCATGGTCGTAGTCTCGGTTAAGGATATAGTTTCCCTAAAGTAAAATGGACAATGGAAGTAAAGAAAAGGACCCTAACTAGGATAACCTTAGGGAAGTTACTTAGCGTAGGAGAGGGTATTTTGTACAAGTATCTCTTGAAGGGAGTTCTCGTAACGTATTCTAATATATGTGTATATGTTAATGTCTCATATGCATGGCATTGTAGTGTCGTCTACTTGTTGTGAGGATATGCATGGTGTGAGTCCTAATAGGTCTATAGGATGAGGTATCTTCTTACATGCATAATGTTAGTCCTGTAGACTATATGATGAATGTATTACTTGGTGCGAAAGAAGTGTTGATACTTGCCATGTTGATGTATGAAGTGAATTGTTAAGGCTTGTGGTCTCATGATAGGTTTACTAAGTATGTCTGAGGTTATGGGGCTTCACATGTTCCTTGCACTAGTAGACTTAGATTAAATTGTGAATAAGGTCTTATAATGTTCTATGTGAAGTGAAGTTAATTTATGTGCAAGTTGAAGGTAGTTTAGTATAATGATGTTGTAAGTCTTGACTTAAATGTGTCTATGAAGTACTTCTATGAATGTATATGTTGAGTTACTAAAGTTATATGTATGAGTACTTTGTTGACTTAAGGTGATTCATTGCAACATGTGTCAGTAAGGGTTACTTGGGAGGTCAAGGAAATAAAGAAAAAGGGGCTTACTGTAAAAGAGATGTGCTTAGTGTAATTTGTACTACGCTTACTGTAAAGTGGGGCCTAATATTCCTTAAATGTAAAGTATGGTTTTATGTGATGTTGTGCCTATTGAATATGCCTATATTAAATATGTGAATTTTATGATGTTTATTGCATTAAGGTTTATAAAGTTTTCACAAAAAGACATGATGCATGGTTTCAAGTAAAATGTCCCTTTTAAATGCATGCTTTTGGATGGTTGTCATACTTAATACATTCTTGTACTGACTCCATTTTTTTCTACCATTTTACACAAAGTGTAGGTTTTGGATGCTTAAAGGATGTCTCTATGGTGAAGAGCTTGATCTGTGTTTCGCAAGCTCAAGGAAAGGAATTCTTAAGATTAAGGGTGTCCTATGTGAAGTTTATATTTAAAATCATGTAATAGATTAGTTATGTGTTAGGTATAAGGGACGTGTCCCTAAAGTATTCTAATGATGTTGATTCTAATTTGCCAAAGAGACTTAGAGTCTTTAACTATGTATTAGGATATGTCTATATTAATGGAAGTGATGTTCTAGCATATGATGCACTATGAAAAGTTTTATTTTTCTGCTAAATTTACCTATGACAATGCCATGAATGATACAGATGGGATTGTACAACATCGCCAAGAGGTCATGTACGCCATGTTACTTCTAGGGGGTGCACCCCGATCGTGACACCTGGATCTCAATATTTATACCAACTTCCAAAAAAGATGTAAATAACTAAGCGATGAGGAAAAAACAGTTGGTGGCAGAAGCCTTAAAAAGTTAGTAAATGAGTTTTAACGGAATAAACATATGATTAACTATGTCAGGCGCATTAGGTCATTTCCTGCAGGCATGGATTGGGTTGGTGCAAAAAGAGTTTTGACAGTCATGAACCTAAAGAAAACCCATTTTCTGACTCTTGAGATAATCTTGCACCAGGGTCGCATGAATGTTTATGATTGCAAGTTGATCGTAAGGAACATGACGAGTTTTTGACATACATACAACCTGTCTTCGAGTTGCTTCCCAAATTGTTGAAGCGAAGTGGAATATGAAGCATTTGCTAGAGAATATTCTCGATGGATCATGGGAATTTAATTTTTTAGTGGACCCCATGGTAAAAAAATCAATTGGAGCAGCGTGCGGATCATAATCGTTGGCATTCATTAAGCATTTTATTAGTGGGACAAATACTCAACCTCCCAAAACCCTGTTGTATGACAATCTAGTTGGTCAAATGAAATGGGTTTGGGCTTATGGGATAGTACCGGGGAGCTTAAAGCCTTGACAATAATCTTGTTGTGACTAAAGAAACTATTTAATTTTATCACTAGTTAATATTTTATTTTATCTTATATTGAGAGCAAGTACATATTATGTGATGTGGATAGTTCACGTATTTAGCAACATAAGCCTCAAATGGTCAAACATTGTTACATTACGGTCATCTGTAGCAACATATGCCTCAAATTGTCAAACATTGCAATATAAGGGTCATATGCAGCAACATATGTGACATATGTAGAAACATATGGATCATATGTAGCAACATATGACTCAAATTGTCAAATATTTCTACATTTGAAGCATTTGTAGCAACATGTCTCATATGTAGCAACATATGCCTTTAATGGTCAAACATTGCTACATTTGAGATATTTGTAGCAACATATGGATAATATGTAGGAACATATGGATTATATGTAGCAACATTTGCAGAACTACGTTTATTTACTGAAACAACTATGATAACAAAAAGTAAATGTTGGACCAGCAATGCAAAACTACGTTTATTTATTCCCAAAACTATGATAGTTTTAATGGTTGTGCACAACTATACAAGAATTTTCCATCCTCTACAATGTTCTTCTGGGTAATGCTTAACAATTAAAAAAAACCAAGATAAGCTTCCACATGCTACAACATTTGGTCTTCTTCTCCTTCATCCCCCATTCGTTACTTCTTTTAATATGATTTTCACCATCAGTTTCCAACTCCTTAATTTTGTTTGCCAAAGTAAGAATAACAAACTTGGATCGTATATCAATATCTTCATGATCTATCTATCTAAAGAAGTTGTATGAATTCTTCTAAAGTACATACCACAAAGAAAGAAATTTAAATTAAAAAAACAAAAGTGACAGATCTCAAGTCTCCAAAGTCTAAGATGTAGAAATGTACATAAACGATAGCATGGACAAGACCAGAATCTTCGACCTGGATTGTCCTTTGACCATGAAGTTTGCATTGAAAGTAAATCTCCATGTTTGCAATAGATTTTCACACCCATCATGCCATCATTTTCATCACGACAAATTCGACTCAATATTGAACTTGACATCATATCATAAGTAACAAAAACAAACAAAACTCATTCATTCGATCTATATTTCGAAGAACCACATTCTTACCCAACAGGTATATTGCAATATTAATGATTTCATTAATTAAATTATATGGGAAATCTCGAAATATGGTTTAACCAAAAGGCTAATCAAATTAGTTGTTTGTTAAAAAAAATTAAAAGACTGATGAAGTAAAATAACATCGTTAAATCCCATGCACTCGAGAGATCCTATATCCATGCAAAGCGAGAGGTCATATTAGAGAGAGAGATAAAAAGCGCCAAGACCAAAGCGGCTAGGACGAATAAATTGAAAACCCTAATCTTCAAATGAAATTGGGTGATTTATGAATGGAAAAATGTCAAGTTGGACCGAATTTTATTACTTTAGACCACAATTGATCAATAAAAACATGGTATAACCCTTTAAATAATGATTTACAAGGGTGTTATATAACAAACATATGGAATTACTTGGTCACTGTATGATGAACTAGTTGGATGAGAGTCTTTCCAAATATGATTGATAGAATCGAATGAAGGTTGTTGTATTGCACCATGATTGGTTACTTAGACATGTTGTAGGACTATATTATTGTTAAATATTGAATTAGGTGACAATTTAATTGAATTAACCCACAAAAAACCATAAATATGTATATGTTGCCACATATGTCAGGTTTGCTATAAATTTGCCAATATAACATGTATATTTTGGCACAGAAGAAACATCAAGGAGGGGATAATCAACGAACTGAGTAATTTAGGAACGGAAAAATATCAACATCAACCAAATTTTATTCATTTATGATGTACCACATCAATTTAACTACTTCATCTGATTCAAAATCACAATAAAGTTATAACGATATCGAATCGATGAGGAGTGCAACAAATTGGTCTTTTTCCATTCTTTTGAGGTTGCTCAAAATTAAGTTACAACGATATCGACCTCAAATATTCTCGACATTTTCTGAGACATGGTATACTCATGTTGCCTATGAAACTTGTGCCTTCTCTCATGGTTCACCGCCTTTGAAGATTTAAATCATGGCATGCACATATCCTTCACAAAGGTGGCAACGGTCTACTGCTCGCTTGAGCATTCCCAATCTATATGAATCGCTACACTTTAAAAAATAATACAAAAGAAGAAATAACACATTTAAAATGCAAAACATATTGACAAAAACGTGAATACATACGAAAAGCCTTAAAATTACCACACATTTTATGTATAAGGATTCAAAATTCCCCGATTCGCTACACTTTTCCATGAAAGAAGTGCATCTTCGATAAAATGAGCACAGCCATATAAAGAGTGGAATGTTGCACCAATTTACCTTCCGATAGACAGAAGGTTCATTAGCGACTTCATTTAAGAGCCTGGAAATGGTCAGGAAATCGAATTAATGAATGACAATTGTTTAATAAATACATATACACACCTTAATTTAACTCTCATTAAATGTTTAATGGAGTTGGAAGCAACCCTTTTAATGATAACATTTACTATTTCCCTCAGAAGGGATTCAATTTAGTTTTTTTCCCACTGTCATTTCTAAAGATTTCTTATTCTTCATTTCCATATTGTACATAATTATATGAAAATACCTAAGTTGTGTTCTTCTTATATATATAATAATATAATTCCAATGTAATGAATACGAAGAGGCAATTCTGAAGACGAAGAGGCAATTCTGATGAATGTGAAAAGTTGCAAGTACTTAATGTTTTTGAAAAAATGAAAAATTTGAAGACTAGTAATAATGAAGGCGGTTGATGCAATTGTGTTGCCACGAATTGAATTCGAAAATAAGTACATATGATGCTACATAATTCAAAAATAAGTACAAAAGACAAAAACAAAAAAAATACAACATTTTCACCATATGTCATATGTTGCCACAGATTTAATTAATCACACACAGTGGTATGAGGCAAAAATTTAACTAGATAATCAAGTCCTAAATCACAACTACAAAATTCACAATGAATATTGTCTTCATCGTCGCTTCTCTTGGTCCAGCCATTCCCACGGGCGATTAGATGAGGTTGATGAACAATGCAACAAATGGGTATTTCTGTCAAACACATTTGGTTATGTCACCAATATTTGATTTAAAATGTATCGCAAATGGTGTCGACATCTTCTCACTATTACTGGTCTGGTTATTTTTCATGTTGACAATGAATATCATGCCTTCTCTCTTGAATTCACCACCTTCAAAGATTGAAATTATGGTAAGCATATATTGTGCAACACTGTGGTCACCATCTTCTACTTCTTTAACCATTCGCAATGCAGTTGGATCATTACGATTGAAAAAAACAAACAATAAAACAAATAAGACATTTAAAATACAAAATACAATGATGAAAATCTGAATACATACAAAAACATCAAAATTATCATAGCTTTTATGTATAAGGCTTCTAATTTCTTTGATGCTATGCACATTTCCAGGAAAGAGATGGCTTGTTGATTCATCGTCCATCTAGGTTCAAGAGGAAAGTTGACCAATGTTACCTTTTAATATACATAACGTTCATTAGAGACTTCATTGAGGAACCTCACTAAGAAATGAAATAAATGGATTAGGAAATGAAATTGAAGATAAAAAATTTATTAATACGTGCATACCTTAATTAATCCTCATTAAATCTTGTAGGGAGTAGGCAACAACCCTTTCAACGATAAGAATTACTAGTTCACTTGGATGAAATTCAATGTAGTTTTTTCTATTTGAAACCATTTTTGATAAAATTAATGAAGAAGAAGAGAAGACAACTTTTGACTTCTCAGTCCCTTCTTTTGTGTTCTTATAAAATGCCGAGGAATTTGAAAAGTTACTTTCAAAACACGTTAAAAATTGAAGAGTCGTAATTTTTTTTTATTAAACATGTTTCAATGACTGTAATTATTGATTGATTGATTGTTGACAAGTAATCATTTTTTAAAAATATATTGGCTCAAATGCATAGTTATTTTTTTAAAATGTATTTGCCATATCTTGTGACATATGCAATATTCTATTGTTATATGTAACACCTAATTGATATATATTGGTACAGATGCATTACATTGTAATATCTAATACATATTTGACATATGTTTCTACATATTCAATATTCTGTTATAATATGTAACACATAATTTACATATGTTTACACAGATATATTTGTTAAAAATTAATTTTGAAATCATTGCAAAACAAAGAAGGGCAACATTTTTCACCATGAATTTGCAAGTTCTTTACATATGTTGCCACATATGATAATTTAATTAATCCCTCATATGAGGCAGAAAATTGACTAGATAATCTAGTTCTATAACACACCTACATAAATCACAATGAATATCATCTTCTTTTTAGAATTTCAACATCTTCTCACTATATCTGGCTCATTTTTTTTTTATTTTGGCAATGAACAATAAACCTCACTCTTGGTTTAATAGCCATTGAAGATTGACATTATGGAAAGCATATACTCAACTTCTGCATGGCCACCTTCTTATACTTGATTAGTCATTTCCATTGCAGTTGGATCGCTACGGTTGAAAAAATTATACTTTAAAAGAAATAACATATTTAAATTAAAAAATTAAAAAATAGTGAATAAAGTCGAAAAATATTAAAAATTACCATACCTTTTCTATATAAGCCTTCAAAATTCCTTGATGTTCTGCACATTTTCAGGAAAGAAATGTCATGTTGAACAATCGACCATCTACGATAAGGAAACCTGAATAATGGTACCTCCTAATATAAAGAATGTTCATTAGCTACTTCATTGAGGAACCTGGAGCTTAGAAATAAAATAGAATTATGAGGAAATGAAATTAAATAGCGAAAATTTATTAACACATACGTACCTAAATTTAACCCTCATTAAATCTTGTAGGGAGTAGGAAGCAACCCTTTGAATGATATCAATTAGTAGTTCCTCAGAAGGGATTCAATGAAGTTTTTTTATTCATATTTATTTTTGAAGGTTTTTATTCATATTGAACATTCAGTGAAATTTGAAAAGTTGGAAGAGATGAGAAAGAGAAGAGACAAACTTCTGACTTTTCAAATGCATGAACTTTTTTTTTTTGGAAAATGGTAAAATTTGAAGCGTTGCTTCATAAAGTCTTTTATTCTTGAAATTTGTTCCAATTATAGTAATGAAATCATCACATTACATATAAGTATTTTTTTTAAAAATATGTTGCTACATTTTCATTGTTTATGGTACTTGTAAGACATAATTAACATATGTTGGGACAGATGTAATTTTATGTTGTAAGATCTAATAATTGGCATATGTTGCCACAGATGCAATATTCTGTTTTAAATGGCAACACATAATTGACATATGTTGCCACATATGCAATATTTTGTTGTAAGTAGTAACACATAATTGACATATTGTAAGACCCCCAAAATGAGTATAGGTGTCTAGAGCCTTACTTGTGACTATATGTTTTTTATCATGTTATTGAGTGTTTTAAAGTATGCATGGGTGATTTGAAGTCATTTGGAAGTCAAATGTAAAGGAGGACCAAGACGTTCGACGACTAGTCACCTAAGGGGCCTTATGTGTTTTTATATGCTTATGTGTGTGTCACGAGGTTATGAGGTCCTTATATGATGTAAAATGATTTTTATGGAAGTATGGTGTGTTACATGAAGCTTAGAGGTCAAACGTCTTTGAACGTCCAAGATGTTCGAAAGTTAGCCCTTGAGACATGCATGTGTGTGTCTTGATGGTACCATGAATGTTTGGACGTGTTGAATGTAATTGTGTTGGGTAAAACTTATGTGTAAGGTCCTTATTTTTTTATATTCATATTATCATTGGAAACAAGTTCCCAAGAGCCCTGCAAGAAGCCCTAAAAAAGGACCCAAAGGTTGTCAAGACACTGCCTTCAATCGACTGAGCCAAACAACGTCCTGTTTGTTGACTGACGCCCCATAGATGGGTAGGCATCGACGAACACTTATCCTAGAGAAGGCTTAGTCACATGACAGCCTCAGACCCAAACGACGGAAGCCACAAATGTTCCGTCGATGGGCCAACGTGGCGTCGACTATGTCCATCGATGTAGGCCTGTAGAACTGTCATGCACACTGGGTAATTTGAGATGAATGGGAAAGTCAACCCACGTGCTAACCTAACCCTAGATAGTTTATTACCTACTTTTAGGTATATTTGGTAGGTTAAAAACGTTAATAGCCCATACCCAATCCTCTATTCAAAATCAAACATCCCTCTCCCAAAATATCCTGTCTATAGACCTCCATTAAAGGTGAAGTTCAATGTCAGCTTGTAATTTGGATTCCCATGGGTTATTCACAAAGTTTTAGTGGGTTCTTCATCAAATAAAGGTACGTTTATCCTTTATCTCTAGTTAATTTTTCATCTAGAGAGTCCTCTTCAATGTTTTCAAAGAAGCTTCATGATCAAATCTATTCTTCCTGAATATAGCCATGGGTTCTTTCTTAAATTGATTTTAAAAGTATATTATTAATGTATTGATGATTATCTACTTATTTGGACGTGATTTTAAATCCAATTGCATGATGAAGCCATTCTCTCTCACAAACTAGATTTTAGCCTATGTATGGCTTTATGATCTTGATCTTATCTATATCGACTTGTGATTCAATTATGTTAATATGATTATACCTACTTCCTAGTATGTGTATTGGTGATAAGTTGTTGATGAATGATCCACCCGGGTTAGTTTGAAGGTTTTTGAATAAGACTAGTTTATCATGTATTAACTTCTAATCTTGACGTTAGGGTGGTTGTTATGTGACTCGATCATGGTGAATTTTCTTATAATTAGGTATAATTTATCCAATATTAATATATAACAATTGAATTGGCAAAGATTGATTTAGGTTCTTATAGCCTACAGACTTAGAAGAGTAATGTATATGTTGTGATCTACATTCTAGGGTGGATGAAGAATGATTTAGCTATGATGTTATATAACTTTTTCTACTTACTCCTAGATGTATATTATTTATAACATATGATTTATTAACAAGACTAGGGAAATTGGTTGATGATCTATAACTCTCTACTTTATAGTATATATGTGATGCATTGTATTAGATTGTAGTATGATCTTATAGCAACTTGTACATGGTTTCTTTCATGATTAAATGTATATTTTTCTACTTCCCTATTATGTTTTGATGATGGAAAGTTTTATTGATCAACAATGATCAAAGGTTGATGAATTGGTAAGAATGACTTTTCCTCTCTACTTCTACATATTATTGTAATTGATGAAGCCTTGTATGGCATTATGTGGTATGGTTCACTTATGGTGGAGGTATTTAATTTATTTTATTATATATGTGTTGAATATGGCCTTGAAGGAAAATTGATTAATACATGACTGTGTGATGGTCATTATCGCTCAATGTGAAGCCTATGCCCTATCTTCTATTCTAGCTGTAAATCTAGCGTTATAAGCATGTAAATGGCTATATTAAGATCATGTGGAGGTGCTGCCATTAAGGAAGTGTTAAGGATTGATGACCCCTACCCATGTAAACCTATGTGAATGTGTGAATATGTCAAATCCGCAAAATAGCCCCTAGACGTAACCGGCATCGTTGTCCTATTTGAGGACTAAGACAAGCCTCTTAGCTTACATCATTACATTCATAGGTCAAGATTAGCGGAAATTTTAAAAAAATCCATTACTTCTATATTGAGATTTACATAGATATATGGAATATAACATAGTATCAAATAATCTTCTCATCTCATAATCATCTAATAAGAGTATAACAATTTGGGCCTAGACCATACATTAATACAATAAGACAACATATAGGTCATACAATTTTTTGTATCCAAATTAAACGAAAAGAACATAAGAGTCTTAAAAACTATAGCAACATCATAGGCTTGATAGTGGCATTGCCCTCGGAAAGTGAGGACCTACCCAACTTGGATGATTTAGAATTCAAAGTCTTTTTCAAAGTCTTCTCCAAAAGCCTTTCAACGAGCGGAACATAAAATGTTGGGAAAAAGGAATAAGTGGGGTTAGTGCGCCACTTGTACTACGTATGACACTATAAGCACACATACCATGAAACATGCGAAAAAGGGACATTCCATTAAAGTATGCAATTTACTTTGAAAACCTTTATGCACATTAAAAAATACCATACCAATCAATAAAACACATTTATTAACTCCAAAGCATGTACATCACAAGACCAACAATACTAAGTGTAGTCAATTCAACGTGCATATCACATAATTGGACACATAGTCAAGCAACTCTATCATCAAGTATGAACATCACCAAGCATGAATAAGAGTTCATTACAACATAACTTAAGCAAGGCAATTAACCATGGACCCCTATAAAGTCAACAGGTGCAATGACCAAGCAAAGCCCGATAACCTTATTCAATCAAGTAATCCAACAAGAATCATGACCAACATCCCACTTCTCATAGCGTGACATTTAAGAGTACATATCATGATACATTAACAATGTAGACCAACACATATTAAGAACTAAAACTAATAAACATATAGTATCAACAATGTGCATGTTCATGATATACATATCATGTACCATTATGAGAATATTCATACATAAGAACATCCCCCTAAGACTTCCCTCAAGGTTATCTAGTGCAATATTTTGGTAGAGTCCCATACCCCTACCTATACTAAGCTAAACCCCTTAGGTTATCCTAGTTAGAGTTCATTCGTTTAGTTCATTTTACATTTTTGGAACATCTTTCCTTAACCGACGTAGACCACATAACATAATATGGAATCAAGTGTCATGGAACCCTAGATCGAAGGATGAAGGACTACTTGCGAAGGTAGTACCAAAACATGAACACTAGCAACTATGTGGATCCACTAGCTAGTATTCCTTTGAGGGAAACATAGTTCAAGAACAGGGAGATATAGTTGGGACCCTCTTCTTTATGCTACATGCATTGTAGTGTCCAATCTCAAGATTATATTAGTGATCCTACCTTCCCTATGTGGGAAGGGACACTCCTCACTCGAGTTCACTCAATGCTAGGCTACAGTCCCTTTTTAAATATCTTTAATGTCTTTATTAATCATCATAGCTTAATGTAGGACATAGGGTCTATCCATTGTATAATAATCATCATCACATCTCAATATCAATTGCAAGAGTATAGTCCTTTCATTACAATTCATATAAGTGATGTTAGCACATTTACATATCACTTCATAATAAGGCACATTGGTAAATAATTCACCATCCTTATAACATTTCAACTTAGCCAACACCTCACAAACCATTGTCAAGACATTTCAATTCAACATCGTACAAACCTTATAAATACTAATACAAGGCATTCTCCGATACAACATCATGACTTGATCACAATTAACCATAATTGATGTAAATAATAAGGATCATAAGGCTTACCAAGTCTCCTTCAATATCCACCATCAAGGTCTTACCATAAACCCTTTAAATCAACAACATTATGGTGAAGTATCATCACATAACCATAACCAACATGATAACAATGCTAATTGAATCACTATATCACAATCCAACACTAGCTCATAGCTTAAGACAAGAGACATATATCAAAGTCATAATCTAGATCAATTACTCAAGAACTAACATGATAATACTATAATTCACTCTAATATATTCATTATTGATACAATAACATCATCCAGTATTAATAAAACCAATAACCAAGTCAATTGAACCAACATTACGCAATTCATATCAATATCATAACCTAGGGTTAAGGGGAATTATTCATCTTCTACAAACTAGAACAATTCATCAAGATATGACATTATTGAGTTATAATACATGTTAATATTTCATAATATCCCAAATAATTATAAACAAATCAATTCATAACATCAATTTCGTATTGGATGAAAACCCATTTGAAAAAACAACTTTTGAAATAAATTTGATGGAACCCTTTGACGAAAGAGGTCTCAAAGGTGAAAGAGATCCCATACCTTACTAATTGATGAATAATTATGAGTGAAACTTGACCCTTCGCATCCCTTGAACCAACCTCTAGCTTCCACAACAATGAGGTTTTTTTGGGAGAGAGAAAGAAGTTAGAAGGAAGAGAGTTTTGGGTTTGGGAATTATGAGGTCTTAGGTTAGTTTAATTAGCTTAGGGGCTTTATATAGGTGATTAAATAACTTAATTATACCTCCCCTAACTCATAATTAACTTCATAACTAAGACAACTAATTCAATGAAATAAGTAAAAACGTGAAACAAAACAGGCCCTCACAGATGACACCACGATTGACGGATCGTGGATCAATAAACGACCACTGTGCACCTCTGTGTTGCACATCCATCGATGAGATCAGAGACAAAGAAAAATGACTCTTCATAGATTTTGTCTAGGTGACCATCGACGGAGGCATTGATGCCTTGTCGATTCAGTAACGGCCCGTTAGTGGCATTCGTTGATGACACTATCCCTTGACAACTTTTGGTCACTATTGAAATGGTCCTCCTCAAGGGCACTTGGTTGAGGAGTCGTGCCCGGACATTTCAACTATGAACAAACTATATTACGTATTAAACACCCTTCCACCAACTTTGATCATTTTCCAAATTCTAAAAGCTAGTAAAATAGGATAAGGCACGCTAGTACCTCATTGAACTAGTTCCCGGATGTCATGGACGTTCTTCGGCGTTTTGGTTTCGAGTGACACTCATTTTAGACTCTTGAAAAAGTCTTAGATTTTTGAACTGTTATATTATCCCCCTCCCCCTTAGGAATTTTCGTCACCGAATTACACTAAAAATCTTTTGAAGGAAGGAATATACTCAAAACTAGAAGCCTAACCAACAACAACACATCACAATATCAATAATATCATTTACACAAGGAAATTCAAAACTTCAATTACCTCACATAAGGCACAAAATCACATTATGAGGAATTTCCTTCTCACAACAACAGTATGAGCTCAACATACCTTACATGAGTAGATTATGCGAAAGTTCATCTTACAACATGATACATATCATTTCATAAAGACTCACCATATCAAAATGCATAACATAACTCAAAACAAGAGGAATTGCATATTTTCAAGTCAAGATGCACATTTCACTGTAATATTCACCGTGATGACCCCAAAAATGCACATTTTGCAAGACTTCAACAAAAATCCAGAAACTTCTATTTGTAGTCATTATATTCATTATTAATAGGTTTAAATAACATTATTTATCAAATAGATTAGGGTAACGGGACTTCATGTCGGTCTCGGCCTCCCATGTCGCACCCTCAGCTAGGTCTTTCTTCCATTTAACCTTTATAGAAGCCACCTCTTTGTTTCTCATCTTCTTTACTTGCCTATCAAGAATTTAAACCAGAACCTCCTCATAAGTAAGGTTATACTTCAAACCAAGACCCTCAATAGGTATAATAGACTCGGATCACTGATAAACTTCGTAAGCATAGAAACATGGAAAACTTAATCAACCAAAGCTAATTCACTAGGAAACCTTAACTCATAGGCAATCTTACAAATATTTTGCAAGATTTAATAGGGACCCACATAACAAAACTCAACTTCCCTTTCTTTCCAAATCTAACCACCCCCTTCATATGCAAAATTTTCAAATACACTTTATCACATTCTTCATACTCTAGTTTTCTTCTACTATGATTGGCATAAGGCTTTTGCCGGATATAGCATGTTTGCAACCGGTTCCTTATGATATGAACTTTCTCCAACATCTTATAGATCAAATCAGGACCCAAAAGTGAACACTCCCCGCATCAAACCATCAAATTGGATATCTACATCTTCTACCATATAAGGATTCATAAGGAGCCGNCATAAGGAGCCATGTATAGAGATGAATGATAGCTATTTTTGTAAGCAAACTCAACCAAAGGAAAATGATTATCTAAATTTCCCTTGAAATCAATGATACAATCTCTAAGCATATCCTCAAGGGCTTAATTAATACGCTCCACTTGACAATCCGTTTGGGGATGAAAAGAGGTGCTTAGCTTCACCTTTGTACCCAACACTTGTTGAAATGAACTCCAAAACCTATATGTGAATTGTGCACCTCTATCTGATATGATGTATAACGGAATACCATGGCGGCACACAATATCATCTATAAATATCCTTGCTTAATCCTCCACCGGATAGGTAGACTTGAAGAGAATAAAATGAGAGGATTTGGTCAACCTATCCACAAACACCCATATAGAGTCATACTGCTTTTGTGTCCTAGGAAACCTACCACAAAATCCATCTTGATGTCTTCCCACTTCCAAATAGCAACTTGGATTTCTTGGAGTAAGACACCCGGCTTTTGATGTTCGACTTTCACTTGTTGCCAATTTGGAAACTTAGCAACAAATTCCGCTAATGTCTTCTTCAAACCTTCCAACCAAAAAACTTCCCTAAGATCATGGTACATCTTTGTGAAACCCGTATGAATGGAGTAACAGGACCCATGAGCTTCCTCAAGAATCTGGTTCCTCAAACCATCTATATTGGGAACACACAACCTTCCTTGATACTTCAAGACACCATCCCTCCCCCTAAGGAGAATGGATCATTAAGCTTACTAAGAACTGATTCCTTCAACTCCATCAATGGTATATCAAGGTGTTGCTTGTACTTCACCTCAACTACCAATGATGATTGGGAGTTATGATGGACCATAAAACCACCATTCGGAGAATCTTCTAACCTCACACCCAATGTATCCAACTTATTAACATCTTTCACTAGGTCTTTCTTATCTTTCTCTACATGAGACACACCCCATGGTCATACGACTCAGAGCATCCACAACCACGTTGGTCTTGCCGGGGTGATAGAGAATACTCGTGTCGTAATCTTTCAACAATTCCAACCACCTTCTTTGTTGGAGATTCAATTCCTTTAGATTAAACACATATTGGAGACACTTGTGGTTGGTATACACATCAACATGAAAAAAAAACAAATAATGCCTCCATATTTTCAAGGCAAATATGACGGCCGCTAACTCAAGATCATGAGTTGGCTATTTTCTCTCATGCACCTTAAGTTTCCTAGAAGCATAGGCTACTACTTTCCCATATTGCATAAGCACACACCCTAAAACTACTGGGATGCGTCACAATAAACAACGAAACCCTTGGTACCCTCTGGTAAAGTCAACACAGGAACGGAAGTAAGCCGATCCTTCAAAATTTGGAAACTTATCTCACATGCTTCCGACCAGTCGAAGTTCTTACACTTTTGGGTCAATGTAGTAAAAGGAGACGCAATGGACGCAATACCATCCACAAACCTCTTATAACAACCCGCTAGACCCAAGAAACTCCTAAAGTCGGTTGGAGTAAATGGTCTAGGCCTCACCTCAATTTTTCTTAGATCAACCTCAACTCCCTCAATAGAGATAATATGATCAAGAAATGACACTAACCTTAATTAAAACTCACATTTGCTATACTTGGAAAATAATTGGTGTTTCTATGTACTTGTAACACCACATTCAAATGGCCCATGTCATCACCCTCATTTTTTGAATTTACCAAGATGTCATCAATGAAAACAATGAAAAATGAATCTAGGTAACTTCAAAATACCCTATTCATAACATCCATTAATGTCATCGGGGCATCACTGAGACCAAAGGACATTAATAATAACTTGTAGTAACCATATCTAGTCCGAAATACCATTTTTTGTATGTCCTCACCTCTCACCCTAAGTTGGTGATACCCCTAATTCAAGTCAATCTTATAAAAGTATGTTGCCTCTTTGAGTTGATCAAATAAGTCATTAATCCGAGGGGGAGGATACTTGTTTTTAATAGTGACTTTATTGAGTTGGCGATAATGAATGCACATCCTAAGGGACCCATTCTTCTTCTTCACAAACAGTACCACAGTACCCCATAGAGAAATACTAGATCTAATGAAGCCTTTGTCTAGTAAATCTTTGATTTGAGCCTTCAACTCTTTCGATTTGGTCGTAGTCATCCGATAAGGAGGAATTGAAATGGGATTCGTATCCGGTAACAAGTTGATACCAAAATCAATTTCCTATACGGGAGAAATGCTGGGAAGATCATTAGGAAAGACCTTCAGAAATTTCCTCACTACGGGGACCGACTCTATTGGAGGATATTCAGAGTGTAAATCTTTGAATCTTACTATATGGTTTAAACACTCCTGAGAGATCATTTTACAAGCTTTCAAACAAGAGATGATACGACCTCTAGGAAAAGAACTTCCCCCTTCCACTCTATAATAGGCTCATTTGGAAAGTTAAACTTCACCACCTTATTCTACAATCTATAGAGGCAAAGCAAGGCTGCAACCAATCCATAACCAATATGACATCGAAATCAAACATAACAAGTTCTACTAGTTCAACAAACGTAACTCTATTGGGAAACATTATAGGACAATTTCTACACACCCTCTTTGCAACAACTGCCTCACCCACCGGGGTAGACACCATAAAAGGTTCATTTAAAATGTCGTGTAAGATATCAAACTTCTTAAGTCACAAGGGAGTAACAAAAAATAATGTAGCGCACGGATAAAGTAAAGCATATACATCAACAGAGAAGACTTTCAACATACCGGTCACCACGTCAGGGGAAGTCTCTTGCTCACCCATAGGGCGAAGAGAATAAAAGTGATTCTTCTTTGGAACATCATTACAACCACTTGCTTGTCTATTCTCCTTATATTTCCCCCTCACATTTGGGGTATCTCGAACATTATGACCACTTTTACCACAACCAAAATAATTATTCGTTCCCTTAGGACAATCACCATAGTGCTTCTTGCTGCACTTTCCACAAGTTGTCTTCTTGGTTGGTGAACTAGTATCCCTTCCCTTTCTAGGCATAGGGTTAGACAACCAATCATCACTAGACTTAGGTAACTTGCAAAGAACTTGGTTAAAAATCTATTCTTATACCTAGGCCTTTTTTGAATCTCAAGCCTACCCTTTAAAGAACCACCATCAAAAGATCTTGCCCTCTTAGCATCTCTACTCTTCCTCTTAGACCTTGCCTCTTCCACTAGTTGAGCATGAACCATGAAACGAGAAATGTTCATATTTTCATGTAGCATAGCCGAATGCCATTCCTTTTGCAAGTCATCCAAAACTTCTATCACAAAGCGGTCCATTTCATCTCTAGGGTCGGAAACCAATGAAGGAGCATATTTGACAATTAAGTGAATTTCAAGGAGCATTCAAGAACACTCTTACCTCCTTGTCGAAGGTTCATGAACTCCACCACTTTAGGTACCCCTTCTACCTAGGAAAGATTCTATCAAGAATAGCCTTCTTGAAAACTTCCCAAGTCACTGGTCCACCCCTTAATGGCCTATTGTCCCTCCATTGGACATACAAAGTTAGGGCCACACCTTTGAGTTAGTAAGGGGCTAAGTCGTCCTTGTCACTAGTAGTCAACCCAATAGCATATAGGATATTGTAGATTTCATCAATGAACTTTTGGGGGTATTCTTCAATCTTGGATCAATAAAAAGTAAGGGGATTCATTCTAGTGAAATCCCTTAGACGGGAGGACATGGTAGCAACATGTTTGTTTGTTCAGGGTACAACCTCCCAATTAGCTTGGGCTGTCATGTATTGAGCTTAAGTAGTGGTGGTTTGTGCTTCAGTAGTAATGGCTTGGGCCATTTGGAGAAAAGCAGCCATATGTCACCATCCGTCAAAGGAGAAGGATTGACTAGCGCTTGTTCATCATTCATATCTTCTTCAAGAGGAGGAACTTGATCACCACAGGGAGGAACTCCCACATTTGTAATATCTTCTTCAAGTCTTTGTGCTGCATTCCTTCGAGTATTCAATGCCTATATTCATAATAAAAGGATTAGATGCTAAAATCACATAGTGCTAAACTCTATATACATGATATCGGACTTCCAAGAAAGTGAGAGTTTCCTAAGCATCACATAGGTTCCTATTCATAAGTGTGGCATGCTCTACATTAATGAGTATGAATCTACCTGGACGTGGTTGAGAGACATTGACTCAAATATATTTAACCTCATGCTATGATATCAAGTTTGTCACATCCCGAAATACCCCCTAGACGTAACCGGCGTTGTCATCCTGTTTGTGTACTAAGACTAGCCTCTTATGTTACATCATTACACTCATAGGTCAAAAGTAGCAGAAATTTAAAAACTTTTCGTTAATTCTACATTGAGGTTTACATATACCTATACATTCATATATACATATATATATATATATATATCGAGTATACATAGACCCTTTGTATAGAAATATTACTTAGTCTTCTACTTTTATTGCAGATAGATATATATAATATAACATAGTCTCAAATACTCGTCTCGTTTCATAACCATCTAATAAGAGTATAACAATTCGGTCCTAGCCCATGCATCAATACAATATGACCACATATAGGTCATGCAATGTTTAGTATCAAAATGAAAAGGAAAGAACATAAGAGTAATAAAAACTAAAGCAACACCATAGGCTTAATAGTGGCATTGCCATCGGATAGTGAGGACCTATCCAACCTAGATGATTAAGAATTCTAAGTCATCTTGAAAGTCGTCTCTAAAAGCCCTTCAATGACCGAAACCTAAAATGTCGGGGAAAAGGAAGAAATGGGGTTAGCACACCACTTGTACAAAGTATAAGACCATATGAACACATATCACGAAAACATGCTAAAAAGGAACATTCCATTAAATTATGAAATTAACTTTGAAAACCTTTATGCACATTCAACAAGACCATACCAATCAATAAGACACATTCATTATGTCCAAAGCATGTACATCACAAGACCAACATTACTATGTCTAGTCAAGTCAACATGCAGATCACATAATTGGACACAAAGTCAAGCAACTCTATCATCAAGTACTACATCACCAAGCATGAATAAGAGTTCATTAAAACATAACTAACGCAAGACAATTACCCATGAACCCCTTTGAATTCAACAAGTGCAATGACCAAGCAAAGCCCCATAACCTTACTAAATCAAGTAACCCAACAAGAATCATGACCAATTGTAACACTTCGAAAATCCAAGACGTGTTCTAGAGCCTAAAATAAGTGTAATAAGGTCTGTTTAATGAATATAAGTCATTTAGGAAGTATATAAACCAACACATCCAAGAACATCCATGACGTCACAAAACTAGTTCAAGGAGGTACTAGCATGCCTTGACTTATTTGACTAGCTTTTAGGAGTCGAAAATAAATGAAAATTGGTGGAAGGGTGTATAACTTGGGTTTAAGTTGATTCATAGTCGAAACTTCCGGTTATGACTCCCCAAGGACCAACCAAGGTCCCTTGAGGAGGACCCTTGCAAGTGGAGTCAAACACTGCTTGGCCAATGTGTACCCACAAGAAACAGACGACGTGGTGTGTGTTGATCGACGAGGAGTCGATGCCAACCGTAGAACAAAACTTAGACAACTTTTTTGGGGAACACACCTGCACAGTCTCTGAACTCATCGACGGACCCGCAGCATGGAAGGGGGGTTGGTCCGTCGATTGAGCCACGAGGCGTCGACGGGGTCTCGTCCTCAAGGGTCCAATTTTGCTACACATTTTTGAATTAGTCTAAACTAATTAATTATGGGGTTTGGTGGTTATTTAGGTATTAAGGTAAGTTTAATTAATATAATTAACAACCCATATAAAGACCCTAACCCCATTAGTCTAATTACAACTCACAAAATAAAACTCTCTTATTTTCTCTCTTCTTTCTCATTATATTGGAAGACACCATGAAGACCAAGATAGGGGAGGGTTTTGGGGTCTGTGAAAGGACTAGTTCACCATAAATTCTTCATCAAAAATTGAGGTATGGGATCTAATTCACTTTTGAGAGGGTTCCTCCAAATTAATTTCAAAAGATGAGTTTTCATGTGGGTCTTTATCAATCTCAAAAATTATGTTATGAATTGAATTTTTTATGATATATTTTAATATTATGAGTATTTTAACATGTATTATAACTTAATTATGATATATCTTGATGGTTTGTACTAGTTTGTAGAAGATGACCCTTAACCCTTAACCCTACGTTTGAGCTTGATATTAATTAGATTGTATTTTGTTCAATTAACTTGGTTATTGGATGAATTAATATTTATGTTATTAAACTAATTATGAATTAAATTAGGATGATTTGTAGTCTGTCATACTAGTTCTTGAGAAGATGATCTATGTCATAAAGTGAATTGACCTAAGTATCTTGTTTTAAGCTATGATCTAGTATTGAATTGTGATGTAGTGATTCTTTCTAGCCTTGTTATCATGTATATTATTGACATTGAATATTTATACCCAAATTTGGTTGAATTGAGGGTTTATGATAAGACCTTGATGATAAACTATGAATGAGACTTGGTAAGTCTTATGATCTCTATCATTTACTTCAAATTGTGGTTAATTGCGATTAAGTCATGATTTTGTATTGGAGTATTCCTTGTATTCGGATTTATAGGATGGTATGATGTTGAATTGAAATTTCTTCATTGTGATTTGTGAGGTGTTGTCTTAAGTTGTAAATGTTATAGGGATGGTGAATGATTTACCAATGTGCCTTATCCTGATACGAGAATATTAATGTGCTAACCTCACCTATATGAATTGTAATGAAAGTATTTATGCTCATGCAATTCTTATTGACCTATTTATGATGATGGTTTAACAAGGGGTAGACCTATTACCTAAACTATGATATGATTGATAATAATGGCTTAAAAAAATTTCAAAAAGGGACTCTAACTTAGCACCAAGTGAACTACACTGAGGAGTGTCCCTTCCTACATAGGGAAAGTAGTATCACTAATGTACTCTTGAGATGAAAGACTACAATGCATGTACCATAAAGAGGGTCCTAACTATATCTCCGAGTTCTTGAACTATGTTGCCCCCATAGGAATAATAGTTAGTGGATCCACGTAGTTCATATATTTCATGTTTTAGTACTACCTTAGCAACTAGTCCTCCTTCTTTTGGTGTAGGGTTTTATGAAACCGAATTCCACATTAGCTCATGTGGTCTATGTCGGTTGAGGCAAGATGTTCCCAAAAGGTAAAATGAACTGAACTCTAACTAGCATAATCTAAGAGGTCTGGCTTAGTGTATGTAGGGGTATTGGACTTTACCTAAGTATTGAATTAGTTAGCCTTGAGGGGAGTCTTAGGAGGATGTTGTTATATATGAATATGCTTATGATTATATATGATATGTACATGATAAACTTGCACGTTATTGGTACTATATGATGATTAGTTTCACCTATGTATATGTGTTGGTCTATATGGTTAAAGTAAGATGGTATGTACTCTTAAATGTTATGTTATGTGAAGTAGGATGTTAGTCATGATTCTTGTTGTGTTACTTGATTGAGTAAGGTTATGGGGATTTACTTTATCATTGTACTTGTTGACTTGATAGGGGTTCATGGGTAATTGACTTGCTTAAGTTATGTTGAAATTTACTCTTATTCATGCTTGTTGTTAATATGACTCGATGATTGAGTTACTTGAATATGTATCCGATTATATGATAAGCATGTTGACTTGACTAGTTTTGATGTTTTTGGTCTTGTGATGTACATGCCTATGACTTAATGAACATGCATTATTGATTAGTGTGGTCTTGTTGAATGTGTATAATGGTTTTAAGTGAAAAATTCATACTTTATGAAATGTCCCTTTTTATTAGGATGTTTCTAAAGTATGTGTGCATCTGGTCTCATACTTAATACAAGTGGCGTATTAACTCCATTTCTTACCTTTTCCCAACATTTTAGGTTGGGATGGTTGAAGTGCTTGAAAAAGACTTAAAGAAGGCTTGGATCTCTTATTAATCAGAGTAGGGTAGGTCCTTAACTTTAGAGGGCGATGCCACTATCTAGCTTATGGAGTTGCTTTTAGTTAAGAATTCTATGGTTTTTTCCATCCATTTAGTATAAAACATTGTATAGCCCATGTGAGGCATTTGTACTTGATGTATGGGTTATGCCCAAATTCTTACACTCTTATTAGGTGTTTATGAGATGAGACGACTATTATGACTATTATGTCTATTTAATATTTTATTACGTGCAATAAAAGTAGAAGACTAAGTAATATTCCTATACGAAGGGTCAATGTATACTGGATTTATATATATATGTTATGTGTATGTAGAGGTATATGTAAACCTCTAAGTAGAAGTAATGAAAAGTTTTAAATTTTCCTCTAAATTTGACCTATGAATGTAATGATGTAAAATAAGAGGCTAGTCTTAGTCCTCAAAGAGGACGACGACGCCGATTACGTCTAGGGGGTAAACCCAGATGTGACACCAACATCCCACTTCACATAGCATTGAATTTAAGAGTACATATCATCATACTTTAACAATGTATACGAACAAATATTCATAAGTGAAACTAATAAACATATAGTATCAACAATGTGCAAATTCATCATATACATATCATGTACCATTATAAGCATATTCATACATAAGAACATCCTCCTAAGACTTCCCTCAAGGCTAACTAGTTTAGGTAGAGTCCCATACCCCTACCTAGACTAAGTTAATCCCCTTAGGTTATCCTAGTTAGAATTCATTCCTTTAGTTTATTTTACCTTTTGGGAACGTCCTTCCTTAACTGACATAGATCATATGAGCTAATGTAGAATTCGATGTCATGGAACCCTACACTGAAGGGAGGCAGACTACTTGCCAGGGTAGTACCAAAGCATGAACATAGAAACTACGTCGATCAACTAGATAGTATTCCTATGGGTTCAACATAGTTCAAGAACTAGGATATATAGTTGGTACCCTCTTTAGGCTACATGCATTATAGTCTCGAATCTCAATAGTACATTAGTGATCCTACCTTCCCTATGTGGGAAGGAACCCTTTCACTCTAGTTCACGCGGTGCTAAGCTAGAGTCCCTTTTGAAATGTCTTTAATGTCTTTATTAATCATCATAGATTAATGTAGGCCATAGGGTCTATCCCTTGTATACTAATAATTATCATAGCTCAGCTCAATAATAATTGCATAAATATAGTCCTTTCATTACAATTCATATAAGTTACGTTAGAATATTTACATATCACTTCATAATAAGGCACATTTATAAATCATTCACTATCCTTATAAAAATTTATCTTGAACAATAACTCACAAACCATAGTCAAGACATTTCAATTCAATATCATACCAACCCTATCAATCCTAATACAAGGAATACTCCTAGACAACATCATGACTTAATAACAATAAGCAATACTTGAAGTAAATAATAGGTATCAAAAGACTTTCAAAGTCTCCTTCAAAATCCATCATCAATGTCTTAACATGAAACCTTTAACTCAACCCAATTAGGGTAAAGTATCATCATATAGCCATAACCAACATGATAACAAGGCTAATTGAATCACTACATCACAATCCAACACTAGTTCATAGCTTAAGACAAGAGACATAGATCAAAGTTATAATCTATATCAATTACTCAAGAAATAGCATGATATGACTATAATTAACCCTACTATATTCATGATTGATACAATAAAATTATCTATTTGTAATTCAACCAATAACCGAGTCAAATGAACCAACATTACACAATTCATATTAAGATCGTAACCTAGGGTTAAGGGGAATAGGTCATCTTCTACAACCTAGATCAATTCATAAAGATATAACATAATTGAGTTAAAATACATGTTAATATATTATTAATATACAAGAAATATCATAAAAAGTCAATTAATAACATCAATTTTGCATTGGATGAAACCCTCTTGAAAAGCAAACTTTTGAAATCAATTTGATAGAACCCTTTGAGGAAAGAGGTATCAATGGTGAATGAGATCCCATAGATTAATAACTGATGAATATTGATGTAAAAACCTTACCCTTTTCATCCCTTGAACCAAACTCTAGATTGGTCTTCAATGGGGTTTCTTTGGGAGAGAGAAAAAGAGAAAAGGAAGAGTGTTTTGGGTTTGAGAATTATGAGAGCTTAGGTTAGTCTAATTATATTAGAGAATTTATAAGGTGGTTAATAAACTTTATTAGCACCTAACCCCGAATTAACTTTCTAATGAAGTCTACTAATTAGATGAAATAAATCATAACGTGCAGCAAAATAGGCCCTCACAGACAACATCATGATCGACAGATTGTGGTTCAATCGACGGCCATTGTGCATCTCCGTGCGGCACATCAATCGATGAGATCAAAGACTATTCAAAATGAACATTCCAACATTTTGTCTCAGTGACCATCGAGGAGGCATCGACGCCCCATCGATTCCCCAATGGCCCATTGGTAGCATTCGTTGATGACAATGTCCCTTGACAGCTTTTGGTCACTTTTACAAGGGTCCTCCTCAAGGGCCCTTGGTTGGTCCTTGAGGTTCCATGCCTGGAAATTTCGATTATGAACTAATTCTATGACGTATTAAACACCCTTCCACCATTTTCCATCATTTTCCGACTCCTAAAAGCTAGTCAAATAGGCTAAGGCACGCTAGTACCTCATTAAACTTCATGGACCTTTATGGGTGTTTTAGTTTCTAGACTTCCTAAATGACTTATATTCAATATAATTGACCTTATCATAGTTGGTAAAAATTTTGAAACTCATGTTAGGCTCTAGAACACGTCTTAAATTTTTGAAGTGTTACAGAATAGCTAATGTTAGGAGTCTTAAAGTGTAATATGAAGTTACTTTGCCTCCTATGCTAAATTGTGTTGTGTGGTCTATGATTGGTTGTACATTATGGTCTTAATAGGGTGGCTGCCTCAATGTGTTAATTGATATCCATTATGTGATCATGTTGACCAGTGTACACATACTCACACATTATTCATGCTTAAAATGTAGAAAAGGGTCATGGTGTCTAATGAAAGGTTGTTCCCATATACACTAAATGTCTACATCTATGCATGTAAGGTAAATGTATGTGATGTATGTTATGTATTCCAATAACTAGGATAACTGGATAGGTGTACTAGTGTGGGCAAGGGTATGGGACCTTGTCTATACAATGCACATGTGCGCCTTGATCGGATAGTCCCTAGGTTGGTCTTCCAAGTACATGAATAGGATTGTATGAACATGTAATGAATCTGACTTATATTATATTATGTTAAGCATATGATATGATAAAGTATGAATTTGCATAGTGTCTTTCTGTGTTTATATGAAAGGATTGATCATATGGTTATTCACATAACTTATGCATTGATATATGAACATATGTGACATTTATGTATTCTATGAAAGCTTTGCTCACATATAAGTCTACACACACACATGTATGAATATCTAGTCAATAGAGGAGCCTTGAAAGGTGTGGTCAAGTGTATCCTAAACCTAATAGGTGCTTATATATGCTATGTCCATGTGAAAGAGCTTCTCACATGAAATAGGTTGATGAATTATCATCTATGACCTATGAGCTAAGAATATTAGCGGATGAATCTCCTAAGACTAATTTTATGAGATAAAGTAAATGAAGACATTTTAATAACAAGTGAACTTAGATTAGCACCGAGTGAACTTTACAATAATAGGTGTTGGCTTCCCTTGGAGGAAGATTCACAATTGGGTTCTGATATGGCGTTGACTTCCCTTGGAGGAACATTCACCTATGCTTCCACATGAGGTGTTGACTTTCCTTGAGGAAGAATCACCCATATTTTCTCATGAGATGAGGCTCCAATGCCAATGAGCAGGTAGAGTACTATGCATATTTCTTAGTTCCATAAACTATTCTTGCCACATAGAATCTACCAATTGATTTCACTGATATTTTAACATGTGTTAATTTTCTACCTTGTCTAGGTAAGAAAACCTTCTATTGGTGTAAGACTCTACAACACCAAATACTATGTAGCACCCATGGTCTTAGTGTCGGTTAAGGCTATAGTTTGCCTAAAGTAAAATGGAAAAATGGAAGTAAAGTAAGGACCCTAACTAGGACAACCTAAGGGTAGTTGCTTAGTGTAGGTGGGGGTATGGGACTTCACCTATGCGTTTCACAAGTGGATCTTGAGGGAAGTCCTAGGAAGGTTTTATAATGCATGTGTCTATGTATATGTTCCTTATACATGACTTTGTAGTATTTGTCTACTTGTTGTGATGAAATGCATGGTATGAGCCTATATGAAGTGGTCTTTTTTTATGTGCATAATATTAGTCTTAATGACTACATTACGAAGGTTGTTGACATGGATGAAGTTGTCTTCACTTACTTGATGATGTGTGGAATAGAATGTTAAGGCTTGTGGTCTCATGATAAGTCTACTAAGTATGTGCGAGGTTATGGGGCCTCACATGTACATTGCACTAGTGGACTAGATTGGGTTTGTGAGTAAGCTTCTATAATTCTTTATGTGAAGTGAAGTGAAGTGAATAGATGTGCAAGTTGATATAGTTTACTGTAAAGCCATTAGAGTCTTCACCTAAATGTGTCTATGATAAATTATACTCCTATTATGGTATTTATTGTCTTATGTAGGTTGTATGTATTCTTTATTTGTGTCCTTAAGGTGATGCTTTTCACCAAGTATCACTAGGGGGGGTACTTGTGAGGTTAAGGAATAAAAAGGGAGGAAACTTACAGTAAAGTGCAAATGAGTTACTGTAAAGTGACCCCAAATGTGGCTTGAATTCTATATGTGATTCTATATGATGTTTGGCCGTTGAATATGTCTATATGAAGTATGTGAATTATATAAATGTTATTTTATCAATATTTTACGAAGATTTCACAAAAATACCTGAAATATGATTTCAAGTAAAATGTCCCTTTTAAATGCATATTGTTGCATAGTTGCCATACTTAGTGTATTATTGTACTAACTCCATTCTTCTCTAATTCTTACACAAAAGTATAGGTTATGAATGCTTAAAGGATGTCTTTATGATTGAGGATCTTTATATGTGATTCCTAAGCTCAAGGAAAGGAATCCTTAACTCCAAGGAATTCCTAAGTCATGCCTTTACTTTAAAGTGTAAAATATAGTACATATATATATATATATGAAGTAATGTTCTAGCATATGATGTGCTAAGAAAATTTGAAATTTTTCGCTAACTTTACCTATGACAATGCGATGAATGATAACTATGGGCTTGTATAAAATCTCCGAGAGGTAAAGTACGCCATGTTACTTCTAGGTGGTGATCCTTGGGTGTGACAAACTTGGTATCAGAGTTTGAGGTTTATGAAAATGGTTTTAGGTTCCAAAAGTCTCATATTGCCACGTCTTGTAAAGTCTCGATCATCGTTGTGAGTCGCGACACATCTATGAGCGAGAATCTATAGATGATAGTTTCCCTTATTCACTATTCTCATGTCGTGTCATAGAACTTAACTCTATATGATCTCTATCTTATGTTTTCTTGTCTGGTAGTCTGTTTATGTGATTGCTTGGATAAGATGGTTTCTCTATACTTGACGAAGAAAAGGTGAGTTTTGATGCTTATCTTAGTTCTATGGTTTCACGAGTATGTGTTAGTTGTAAATTTGCAGTGATATATTTATATGATACCCTTTGTGTCTATATATGAGAATAATGTGAAATAGCATGTTATGCTAACAATTATGTGTCATGATAGAGTTAAAGCATGTTCGAAGTTGATATGGTCAAAATGAGTTGGGGGATTGCTATATGGTATTGCATGATCGTAGCCTAATGTTATGATTTGAATTGGAAATGCTTAGTTATCGCCTATGAAATCATGTTGCCCTAAGTATATGTTCAAATGTTTCAAATGTTGCCTTTGTTTATATGTGTAAAACTTTATTAATGTTTTATATGGATTGGGGTACTTAGTATAGACTTTATCCTAAGGGTGAAGGTGGTATGTTTATCTTGGTAGGGTGATGATGTGGGTTTGATTGACCTAGAAGTCACCTTACTCTTATGTTGAAAGAAAAGAAATAGTCCTTATGACTAAGTATCTTTGTTGTTTTCCCCTAATGTTGTATGACCTTGGTGTCTATTGTATTGTATAAAAACTTTTATATGGTTGGGTATTATGACCTATCTTGATAATTGGGGTATAATTTGCATAGCTGATAAGGTTTAGAATGCCTTGGTATTCCTATGTTGATTTAATGTAATTCCTTCCAAAGTTTTAATCACTTTTAAGTGATAAAAATGAAGGTTGAAAAGCTAAGATCCTCTTGAAGGTTGGGTTAAGTTTCTCTTAATTGGGCTTACCCTAAGTAGGGGATGTTGATGTGAGTAGTAAGGTTGTAGATTTCTTACTTGAGCTTGAAACTAATGAATTTTTAGTAAGCTTGTTCATGATAGGAGTCATGCATAAAGTATGAATTGAATTACCTTTATATGTTAAGTATGTCTTGATTGACACTATCTAAGGAGTATTTTGAAGATTCTAAAGTACTTGAAAAGAATTTTTGATCACATCAATGTTTTTTCTCATGTTGATTTTGCATATTGATATACTAGTTGTGCATTTAACTTCATGGGATAAGGTAAGACGCATGTTTGAAGTCACTCTTAGTGTCTAACATTTAGCCTTATAATGGGGAATTTATCTCATTTAAAATGAAAAATGATGAATCTTTTGAAAACTATGTGATTGATATGGTCTTGAAATCATGAATGTAGGCTCACTTTTGAAAGTGATGGGATTTTTAGCTATTGTCCTTGTGTGTGCCTATAAATTGTAAGTCTTTCCTTAAATGATGCGTTTTTATGAAGGCTAGTAATAAGCTAGAAATTGAAATGTTATAAAATGGCTTCCTATTGTTGTGATGTGTGTGGTGTGAATTACCATTTTAGATTCACTAGCAAGGATGTTTTAGCATGCCATGATTAAAAGTTGAGAAAATTCTCATGTTACTGTAAATTTGACGTATGTGAATTTGCTTGGGTATGAACTCATGAGACATGTAAGTGTGTTGAGGAGAAAGACATTCCTCCATGGAAACAACTAAGCATGATATGCTTGAGTATGACCCTCATGGAACTAGGTCTAACTAATAAAGATCCTTGTTGATTCAATTGACTCAAGTCTATGTGCATTGAAGTATGAGTGCCTACTTGTTCTTGAGTGTTCTCGAAACAGCCTAAGTGTGACTTAAATATTGTCTCATCATGAGCTCTTAATAAAACGAAGTGTAATGACCATGTAATGATAAGGAGAAGGATGTTCCTCCTATGAACATGATAAGAGCCTATGTGTGATGCGATAAAGAGTGAGTGAATAGAAGTTATGCTTACTTGTGTTGTATTGAGTGCTAAATGGTTTGAAGTTATGTTCCTTGTAAATATGGTGTATTAACATCTATCTGATGATGCTATGACTGTTGTAAGTTGC
The DNA here is from genome assembly GCF_001406875.1 of Solanum pennellii. Taxonomy (NCBI): domain Eukaryota; kingdom Viridiplantae; phylum Streptophyta; class Magnoliopsida; order Solanales; family Solanaceae; genus Solanum; species Solanum pennellii. The sequence continues at coordinate 17,672,095 of NC_028648.1, read as the reverse complement.
TCAATAATTCATTGAAGTCTTTATTGTGATTAAGGTATTCTAAGTGTCATTTGAGGACGAATGTTCCCAAGTTGGGGATATTGTAAGACCCCCAAAAAATGAGTTAGAGTGTCTAGAGACTCTATTGTTCCTATAAGATTGTTAACATGTTAATTAAGTGTTTTAAAGTATGCATGGGTGATTTGGAGTCATTTTGAAGTCAAACGTCAAGGGACAACCAAGATGTTTGACGACTAGTCACCTAAGGGGCCTTACATGTTTTTATGTGCTTATGTGTGTATCATGAGATTATGAGGTACTTATATTATTATAAATGATGTTTTTCTGGCAGTATGGTGAGTTTTACAAATTTTAGAGTCAAATGTCCAAGACGTTCAAAAGTTAGACCTTGAGACATGCATATGTGTGTCCTGATGGTGCCTAGCATGTTTGGACATGTTGTGTGTAATATTTTTGGGTGAAACTTATGTGGAAGGTCCTTGACTTGTTAATTTTAATATTTACGTTGTAAACATCGGGGTACGACTTCCGAAGATCCCCACGTGAAGCCCTTAAAAAGGACCCAAAGGTTGTCAAGACACTGCTTTGGCAGTGTCAATCGACTAGCCAACGACACCCCATTTATTGACTGACGCTTAGTCAATGGGGAGATGTCGATGGAAACTTATCGAGGAAAAGTATTAGCCACATGCCAACATCATACCCAAACTACGTAAGCCACCAATGGTCCGTCGATGGGCCAACGTGGTGTTGACTGCGTCCGTGGATGCAGGCCTGCAAAACTTCCATGCACGCTACCTAATTATGGGGTGAATGGGAAATTCACCCCATGTGCTAACCTGACCCTAGGCAGTTTTTTTTTTACCTATTTTTGGGTATATTAGATTTGTTAAAAACGTGAATATCACATACCCAATCCTCCATTAAAAATCAAACCTCCCTCTCCCAAAATATCCTCTCTAGGATCCTCCATTGATGGTGAAGTTCAAGGTCAGCTTGTAGATTGCATTTTCATGGGCTATTCACCAATTTTTAGTGGGTTCTTCATCTAATAAAGGTATGGTGATCCTTCATCTCTCGTTAATCTTTCATCTAGAGAGTCCACTTTGATGTTTTGAAAGAAATTTCATGATCAGATCTCTTCTTCTTCAATCTGGGCATGAGTTCTTTCCTAAATTAATTTCAAAAGTATATTATTAATGTATTGATGATTATCTACTGATTTGTACGTGATTTTCAATCCAATTTCATGATGAACCCATGCTTTCTCACAAACTCGATTTTAGCCTATGTAAGGCTTTATGATCTTGATCTTATCTATATCGTCTTGTGATCCATTTATGTTAATATGGTTATACCTACTTCCCAGTATGTGTATCGATGATGAATTGTTGAGGAATAATTTATGAGGGTTAAGTTTGAATGTTTTTGAATAAGGCTAGTTTATCATGTAGTAACTTGTGATCTTGACATTGGGATGGTGGTTATGTGACTCGATCATGGTAAATTGTCTTAGCTACTGCCTATATGCGTATTGTGATGATAATTAGGTATAATTGATTCAATATGTATAGATAAAAGTTGAATTTGCAAATATTGATTTAGGTTCTTATAGCCTATATACTTGGTAGAGTAATGTATAGGTTGTGATCTATACTCTAGGGTGGATGAGGCATGATTTAGCTATGATCTTCTATTCCTTTACCTACTTACCTAAACGTATATTATTTATAAAATATAATTGGTGAACAAGACTAGGGAAAATTGTTGATGATCTATAACTCTCTACTTTCTAGTATATATGTGATGTATTGTATTAGATTGTAGTCTGATCTTGTAGCGACTTGTACATTTTTTTCTATCACTATTAAATGTATATCTATCTACTACCCTATAACGTATTGATGATGAAAAAGGTGTATTTATCAATGACGATCAAAGGTTGATTAATTGGGAAGAATGGCTCTTCCTCTCTACTTCTCTATATTATTGTAGTTGATGAAGACTTGTATGGGAATGTGTGGTATGGTCCACTTATGGTGTCGGTGTTTACTTTAATGTCATTATATATGTGTTGAAAATGGCCTTGAAGTCAAATTGATGAATACATGAGTGTGTGGTAGTGGTGGTCACCTAATGTGAAACCTATGCCTAGTCTTCTATTCTTGTTGTAAGTCTAGGTCATGTAGCTAATGTTATAAGCATGTAAATGGTTATGTTATGATAATATGTAGCTGCTTCCATTAATGAAGGGTTAAAGATTGATGACCCATACCCATGTACCCCTATGTCAATATGTGAATACCTAATGTTAGGAGTCTTAATGTGTAATATGAAGTTAGTTTGTATCCTTTGCTAAATTGTGTTGTTTGGTCTATGCTTGGTTGTACATTGTGGTCTTCAGAGGGTGGATGTAAGACCTCAAAAATGACTTATATAAACTAGATTCTAACATGGTTGTCGTAATAGTCTAAGGTCTCTAATTGGTTAGTTATATAATATTGAGACAGTGTCTAATAGTATAGGTGCATTGGAGGTCAAACGTTAAGGGACGAGTAAGACGTTCGACGACTAAGTCACCTATGTGCCTAATATGTGGTTCTATGTATTGATATGTAATTAATGATGTTGTATGGTCTTTAAATGAGTTATTATAATATATAGGCAATTTTTTGTTTTTCGTGAAGTTTGGAGGTCAAACATCCAAGAACATCCATGACGTTCGAAAGTGTTGCTTTGAAATGACCTAATGTGTCTAAGCATGTTTCGTCGAGTTTTAAGTGTTCGTTTTGGGTGAAATTCATGTGAAAGATGCTAAAATTGTATACATTCATGTTTTGGTTGGAAAATTCCGGGAAAACATCCCCAAGGACCATCCAAGGGTCATTGAGGAAGGAACCATGTTAGTGGCAAAAACTGCCCATGGCAGTCCCACCTACAGATGGAAAACGACGACCAGTGGACTGGTCGATTCCCCATAGGTGGAGGGAGTCGTTTGGTACTTATCATAAGGATAAAAGCTCCGATTTTCCAGTCTTTGAACCCATCGACGGAGGAAAGGACGATCTGTGTGTGGACTGACACCTCGTCGATGGGAAACCGTTAATGGGAGTCTGTGTCCTGCGCAGGTTCACTGCCAAGTGAGAGGTGAACTTGTAATTTCACCCCACTTCCAAATAAGAGGTTTGGCGGTTCCTAAGGAGTTTTTTGGGTATTTTAAATGTGTTTATAATCCTAAAATACTATGAAGATTTCATTCTTCCAAATCAAAAACCCAAATCCCTTAGAATTCTCTCAAGAACTCCATTGGAGTCAAAACTCAAAGAAGGGCTTGGATTGAAGAACTTAGTGGAGATTCTTCATAAAATTGAAGAATTATATTCATCAAGGTATGTATTTTGATCCTTCAAACTCTCTTCATCAAATCACCCAACTTTCAAACACGTTTTCTAATGTTTTCAAGTTGAATTGCCCAATTTTATTATCTATTCTATGGGTTCTTTCATTAATGGTTTATATACAACGATGATGATTGAATTAATATTTTATTAATTATTTCAAACTAAAATTACCTACGAACCCATGAATTGGACGAACCCTAGTTTTTGACTAAGTTATGAGTTACTTGATATTAACCTAATGTTGATGAATTCTAATGTAGTTTATGTAGGCTATTGATTGATGTAATAATTATAGTAAATTGATATCTAGGTTGTATTAGATTGATGAATCCGTAGTAATTTGACCTAGTATCATGAATATTGTTATAATTGTATTGAATTGTTTGGTTATGGGCATGGGGTAAGAGTCTTGTGATATCGAATGTGGTGATTTGGTATTGGATTGAGGTATTGAGGATGTTGTGGTGGTAATATGCCCTATTTCCTTTGTTTTATGATTAATTAGACTTCAATTATGTTATGATTGATATGGTCCACTTATGGTGGCGGTATTATGTGCTTTACTTGTAATTAATGTGGCCTTGTCGGCGTTATTTTAAGTAATGTAATGATCATGGCCTTGTCGATAAAATACTTGAAAGTCTAAACCCTAGCCGAAACCGGCGTCGTTGACCTCTTAGAGGTCACAGACAAGCCTACATACGTCATCGTTACATTATCTAGGTTAATTTTAGCGAAAAACTTTGAACTTTTTATTTACATAGACTTCATAGTGAGAAACATTGAACTTGTATAAGACTATCTACATAAACTCATAAGCGTTTCACAACAACCATATAATATTAAGATGATCAAATGAAACACATAGTCAGATTTGTATAAAAATAGAGAGTTGCAAAAATGGCACCAATACAATATTTCAAAATAACTGGGAATGAAACACTAGTGGAACATACTCCACTAGCTCATGTCTACATCTAAGCTAGAATATAAAAGATAGGCATCCTCGAAAGCAAGATGTCCTACCATGTCCGGATGAATGCTCCACGTCCAGATAACTTCAGCATAGTCTCGTAAGCTCTAGCGTTCTCCTGCACCTGCACCTAAAAGTAGAGAGTTGTATGTGATTAGTACACACTTGTACTAAGCATGTGTATATGCAAGCACACACTAAGGACATGCATGATTAAGAAGAGCTCTCTCCTAAATATGAGTTACGGAAAGTCAAGTCAGCGGACTTGCCAAATCGGATTAGGAAAGTCATGTTATGAGAGTAATATGCATCATCATACATATAATTTTGCAAACAGAACATAACATATTGCACATATCATATCACATAGTTCATATCATTCTTTCATTTTCCCTGAGACCTTGTAATCATGGACTTGACCTTAAAACTTCCCAAAACGAGGGCTCAACATTTGGGAACTCAACTAGGGAGCCTTCTTTAGAAAACACCGAGTCTGCTTCATTTATTCATACATACTTCATTTTCATTCGTTCGTAAGCCAGCGTAAACACCAGCCATACATAGGATGTAGTTTAAGACTTTCATCAGGTTCACTATACAATGACCAAGAACGACCTAGTGTCATTACTTAAGTCTAGCTCACCTCTTGATTATCCTATCCTAACACCTTCGGTATCGTTCATTTCATTATGTGCATTACTTGAAAAATTGCCTCATTCCTTATTTTTAAACTTTAACCTTAACCTATATAGATCATGTGAGCATCATGAAACCCACTGTTTAACCCCACACAAAAAGAGGTAGAATCACCGGCCAAAGTTAACCAAAACATGCTAGCGTATATAGAGAGTCGAACTCTTCTAGAACCCTATATTGAAAGTATAGGTTCAAAGACTAGGAGATATAAGGAGAAACATACCCATCTGGGCGGACAGTCTCATCTCATGAGAATTACACAAATCTCTACCTTCCCTAAAGAAAGAATCGCAACTCATAGCTAGCCTATCGGTGCTCAGTGTAAAGTTCCATTATATTCATCTCATACGACATAGAAGCTTGCTTCTAGCATGAGGGCATCATAGCTCATTAGATGATTTCTCATCTCATCATTAGTATTAAGTATGCATTAACTTCAATACTTTCATTAGAGTGTTCATAGAGACTAGTCTCTTAATTAACTTTACACTCTCATAGGTGAGTACGTCTTGGTAACATTTACTTAGGATCATTTGAGATTTCTCTAACCTCACGGATTAGCCTCTTATCATTTTGTCACACATTCTTTAAAATAAGCACATTTACTCTTCATAATTACTCACCACTTTACGTGAATGTTCATTTCATCGTATGCCAATGCACTTGTCCCTTTAATATATGTCACACTCTTACTTAACCCCTCTGGGATTTCATTATATTATCAGATAAGATCCTAGGTACACTTCCTTTTAAACGTATGCTAGACTTATGAGTCCACACATACAAGACATGAGGCTTCATTCATAGTTTGTCTAAGTGATTTATATTTACCCAAGATTATGTGATACAAGACTTATACATCTTGTAGATATGTCAAGATATTGATTTCGATCATTGGAGGCAGCATTCATTAAATATTTGTTCACGTATGACTTACCTATCAATACGGAATTGGGCATGGGAACCCGATTTTGAATGCATTGAGCAACACTTAATCTTATATTAAACTTGATTAACGCATTTTTCAGGTTTGAGGGACCCTAGTTCGATCCCCATCACTCCCATAATATTTCCTTTCTTTTCATCTTCTCTTTTTCTTTTAAGGCAAGGAGGTTGTTGGATCAATCCCCCACAAGCTCATTCTTTTTCTCATAATTTATCTCTTAACTTTCTCACCTATTCAACGGGTTGTGGGTTCAATCCCCACTCTTCACATTTATTTTTCTCATTTATTTTTCTCCTAACTCTCTCATCCATTAAAGAGGTCGTGGGTTTAATCCCCACTCTCCACATTTATCTTTGTCCTTTACTTTTCTCCTAAGTCTCTAATCTATTCAAAAGGTTGTGGGTTCAATCCTCACTCACCATATTTATTTTTCTCCTAAACCTCTCATCTACTCAAGAGTTTGTGGGTTCAATCCCCACTCACCACATTTAATTTTCTTTTCGTTTTTCTCATGAAATTTTTACGAAATTTGCACTTGGTGAGGTCTTGGGTTCAATTCCCAATGACCTCACAATTTTTTTAAAAATTTCAAATATAGCTCACTTTTTAAATTTTTGGTCGAGACCAACATATCCAGCAACATTATCCTTATATGAACATCACACTTTTAACATTTTCATACAAAAAACACAACATTTACAAATTCAAGCAGCAGCATATTTAATTTACAGCACACCCATGCTCAAACAATTAACGTAAAACACATTTACGAAAAACATATTTCATTCCTTACATAATTACCAAATACACATTCAACAAATAATCACAACCAGACCTAATATTATCTACCAGAAGACATATCAATGCATGCTTTGAATCTTTCAAAGGATCTAATGACAGGGGCATGCAATAGAAACAACCTTAGTTTCTCGATTGGAATTTGAACTGAACTTAGGGGTCTCTTTGGAAAGGGCCAAGGAGAGAAGAAAATCCATACCTTAATGTTGTTCAATACTTGTTTCAATGCTGCCGATTCCCATACACCACTGCCTCACCACAAAAATCCCAAGCACAATTCGTCGAGAATAATGTTGTTGATTTTCGTTTTTAGCTTAGCTTTTCGTTTTAGGATTTGTGTGTAAGTTCTTCAAGGGTTAAAAACTATTATTTTAAGTTATTTTTCTGATAAAAAACGTGAGAAGGAGAGTGAGAGACGTGAGAATGAGTGGATTAGGATTAGGAGAGTTAGGTGGAGACTTAGTCAAACTGGGAAACCTCATTATTTATTAACATTATTATTATTATTATTATTATTATTTTTAATATCTGATTTTTCCTTTAATTAAATCATCAATTAAATATTAATTAATTAAATTAATTCACCAAATAAATTAAATCAAATTAAATCATTGCTTCCACCAAGGTTCGAACCTAGGAGGAGCAAGATTTCGCTCAAAGGGTCAATTTTGGCCCTTCCTACCCGAATTGCCCCTATACCATATTAATTAAATAACTAAATATTTAGGGTAATTACAATACTACCCTTAGCCTGGAAAAGACCATTTTACCCGTTGATCCTCCAAACTTAAGATTACCCCTTTTTAAGTCCGGTTAAGACTCACCCGGGTAAACCTTCATATTCGGGTGCCCTACATGGATGGAACCAAACTTTCCTAGCTCAACTAACTCACCAAGTTATTTGGCTTGGCTGTTGCAAGGGTTCAGAGGTCTGGTTTTACGCACATCAATCCGTGTGAACCCGGTCTAATCGTAGACATTCTAGATAAATTAAGCATTACTTAGCATAGTCATTTTAGGGTTGTTACATTATCCCCCCCCCTTAGGAACGTTTGTCCCCGAATGACACTACACATCATTTTAAAATAAAGAGGGTGATTTTCGAAAATATTTTAACATACTTGAGACTTTGCTCTTTGTGAATTTCTGTTTCACACTTACAGTGGATAATGTATATTAATCAAGCTTATTTGAAGCTTCATATTTGAGATTGAGGAACTTCCTTCTCAATCCTACTTAACTTGATGCACCTCACAACTCATGAAACACAAAAATCATGTCCACGATATACAAAACCAGCAACATGACATGCAAACATGGATTCATTTTACTCACATAGTACAATTATTACACATACGTTTTGGACTTACAACACCAAGTCGACTATTGCACTAAAACATAGAGTTTCTTAAACAAAATCAGCCTTAGGAGGAGTATATCTAACCCCTTAGATAAGATCTTGTTCGCCTTAAGATTTGAAATTATATGGCTTTGTTGGATTGGTCCACGCCCTGCCCATTTGTACCCTATCTCATTTTGCAACTGAAACCTCACTACACTGGTTTGATTGTCTATGGTAGCATAACACTTATGGAGAAAATCCATACCTAAGTTATTTAATGCTTTTTATTGGCGAATATTTTATTTGCATATTAGTAGGTTGGTGCACATCCTTGGAAGCTTCTAGCAGCTTCGCATCAATAGACTAAGGAGCTCCTTCCTAAACTAGTCTCATCAAAGAATACATCATAAATAAACACATAAGTCAGCAACCAACATGATGAATCCAACATATTAACTTCATACTAGAGCATAAGACCATACACATGAAAAACTACTTTAGGCTACTCACCCGAGAAATCAGCAGAGGTGTCTTCCCTTACACCCCAAGACTTGAGTGCGAAGAATCGTTGCCTCCTTGGAGACTCTTCACTTGGACCATTCGGCTGAATTTTGTACTTCCATTTTTCTAGACCTGTCATGTACGGACAATCCTTCATCTTGTAACCCAGTTTGCTACAACTGTAACAAGCGTTAGAGCCCCTCCTACACTCTCCTCTATGAAGTTTGCCACACTTCCTACAAAGTGCCCTCTCCTGAGGTGTATCTATTTCACTATTTCTCTTAACTCTGGGCTCAAAATCCCTATAATAGAGACCCTTGAATGAGCTTGACTCCCCTTGGTGGGAGAGTCCCTTCTTAAACCTAGGATTATCCCTGATTTCAGTACTACTCTTCCTTGAAAAATTCTTCTCAGCTTGCCTTGACCTGTTCCCTGCCCTAGTATGCTTCCTCTTCCTACTTTCCTCCACTTATTGGACATGGACCATAAGCCTGGAAAAGTCCATGCTCGCATGAAGCATAGCTTCCCTACGCTCCTCCTCGAGATTCTCAGCAATCTTAGATTCAGTGTAAATGGGAGGATTCATCCTCGTGAAGTCCCTTAACCTACTAGCCATGGTGCTGGCAGGTGGGTTCTTCCTGGGAAAACCTTGTTGCTCTGCCTGGGCTGTCATAGCCTGAGCTTGTAAGGTGATGGTTTGGGCAGTCTGTACCAGGTCTGTCCTTACTTCTCCATCTGTCAACCCAACTGGGTTAACAGGCATCTCTATTTCCGCAGCTGGGACCTGGGGAGGAACTTACTTGCCCCCGACAGCTGCTTCTCTTCTTCCTCGACCAGCGTTCCTCATTGTGTTCATTTTCTGATAAAGTAGAATTGATGTTAGATGCGCTCATATAACAAAGGAATCGGAAATTAGAGAAGGCATGATAAGATCAGAAGAAGGGAATTTTCCTATGCATCATGCAGTCTCCAATTTAGGATAGTGGTTCACTTCAATACCATGACTTAGAAACTAATCGATGTGGTTGATGTGAACTTATTATCCTCAACAATTAACCTAGTGCTCTGATACCAATTTTTTCACGACCAGAGTCTCGACCTTGGCCAAAATTGGCATCGTTCACCTCTTAGAGGTCGCAGCCAAGCCTACATATGTCATCGTTACATCATCTAGGTTAATTTTATCGAAAAATTTCGAACTCTTTGTTTATTTAGACTTCATAGTGAAACACATTGAACTCGTATAAGACAATTTACATAAAATCGTAAGCATTTCGCAACAACCGTCTAATATCAAGATAATCAAATGAAAGACATAGTCATATCTGTATAAAAATATAGAGTTGCCAAAACGGCACCAATACAATATCTGAAAAACTGGGAAAGAAACACAAGTGGAACATACTCTACTAGCTTATGCCTACGTCTAAGCTAGAATATAAAAGATAGGAATCCTCGATTGCAAGAGGGACTACCTCGTCCGGATGAATGCTCCATGTCCGGATAACTTTAGCATAGTCTCGTAAGCTCTAGCGTTAACATGCACCTGCACCTAAAAGTAGAGAGTTGTATGGGATTAGTACACACTTGTTCTAAGTGTGGGTATATGCAAGCACACACCAAGGAGATGCATGATTAAGAAGAGCTTTTTCCTAAGTATGAGTTATGGAAAGTCAAATCAGTGGACTTGCCAAATCGGATTAGGAAAGTCATGCTACGAGAGTAACATGCATCATCATACGTATCATTTTGCAAAAAACACATAACATATTGCACATATCATATCACATAGTTCATTTCATACCTTCATATTCCATAAGACCATGGAACCATGGACTTGACATTAAGACTTCCCAAGGTTTATGGGACCTCAACTAGGAAGACATCTTTAGCAAACACAGATTCTCCTTCATTCACTCATACGTACTTCATTTTTATTTTTTCATAAGCAAGTGTAAACATCGTCCATATCTAGGATGTAGTTTAAGACTTTCATCGAGTTCGCTGTGCAATGACGAAGAATGACCTAGTGTCATTACATAAGTCTAGCTCACCTCTTGATTATCGTATCCTAACACCTTTTGGTATCGTTCATTTCATAATGTGCATTACTTGAGGATGGCCTCATTCTTTATTTGGGAACTTTAACCTTAACCGACATAGATCATGTGAGCATCATGATACCCAGTGTTTAACCCCACACGAAAAGAGGTGGAATTACCGGACAAAGTAAACTAAACATGCTAGCGTATATAGGGAGTCGAACCCTGCTATAGGTTCAAAGACTAGGAGATATAAGGAGACACATATTCGTCTGGACGGACAATCTCATCTCATGAGAATTACATGAAACTCTGCCTTCCTCAAAGAAGGAATCGCAATTGATAGCTATCCTATCGGTGCTCAATATAGAGTTCCTTTACATTTATCTCATACATCATAGAAGTTGGCTTCTAGCAAGAGGGCATCGTAGCTCATTAGATAATTTTTCATTTCATCATTAGTATTAAATATGCATTAAATTCAATACTTTCATTAGAGTGTTCATAAAGATTAGTCTCTTCATTAACTTTACACTCTCATAGGTGAGTACGTTTTAGTAACATTTACTTAGGCTCATTTGAGATTTCTCTCACCCTTCGCATTAGCCTCTTATCATGTTGTCACCACATTCTTTAACTATAAAACATTTATATAATTACTCACCACTTTACGTGAATGTTCATTTCATCGTATGCCAATGCACTTGGACCTTTAATGTGTGTCACACTCTTACCTAACCCCTCAGGGGTTTCATTATCTCATCATATAACATCTTAGGAACAATTTCTTTTAAACGTATGCTAGACTTATGAGTCCACACATACAATCCATGAGGCTTTATTCATAATTTTTCTAAGTGATTCATATTTACCCAAGATTATGTGGTACAAGACTGATGCATCTTGTAGATATGCCAAGATATTGATTTCGATCATTGGAGGCAGCATTCATTAAATATTACTTCACGTATGCCTTACGTATCAATACGGAATTGGGCAAGGGAACCCGATATAGAATCCCATGAGCAACACCTAATCTTATATTAAACTTGATGATTGCATTTTTCAGATTCGGGGGACCCTAGTTCGAACTCCATCACTCCCATAATATTTCCTTTCTTTTCCTCTTCTCTTTTTTCGTTTCAGGTAAGGCGGTTGTGGGATCAATCCCCCACAAGCTCATTCTTTTTCTCTTAATTTATCTCTTAACTTTCTCACCTATTCAAGGGGTTGTGGGTTCAATCCCCTCTCTTCACATTTATTTTCTCCTTCATTTTTCTCCTATCTCTCTTATCCATTCAAGAGGTCGTGGGTTCAATCCCCACTCTCCACATTTATTTTTCTCCTTTATTTTTCTCCAAAGTCTCTCATATATTCAAGAGGTTGTGGGTTCAATCCCCACTCACCACATTTTGTTTTTCTCCTTTATTTTTCTCCTAACTCTCTAATCTATTCAAGAGTTTGTGGGTTCAATGCTCACTCACCACATTTAATTTTCTTTTCATTTTTCTCATGAAATTTTTATGAAATTTGCATTTGGTGAGGTCTTGGGTTCAATTCCCAATGACCTCATAATATTTTTAAAAAATTAAAAACATAGCTCACTTTTCAACTTTTTGGCCGAGACCAACATTTCCAGCAACATTACCCTTATATGAACATCAAACTTTTAATATTTTCATACAAAAAAACACAACATTTATACACACAAATTCAGGCTGCAACATAGTTAATTTACAACACACCCATGATCAAACAATTAACATAAAACACTTTTCCGGAAAACATCTATCATTCCTTACATAATTTCCAAATACACATTCAACATATAATCACAACCAGACCTAAAATTATCTACCAGAATACATACCAACGCATGCTTTGAATCTTTCAAAGGATCTAATGACAGGGGCATGCAACGGGGACAAACTTAGTTTCTCGATTGGAATTTAAACTTAAATTAGGGGTTTCTTGGGAAAGGGACCAAGAGATAAGAAAACTCATACCTTCATTTCGTTCAACACTTGTTTCGATGCTTCCAATTCCCATGACACCACTGCCTCACCACAAAAATCCAATGCACAATCCGTCGAGAAGAATGTTGTTGATTTTCGTTCTTAGCTTAGCTTTTCGTTTTTGGATTTGTATGTAAGTTATTCAAGAGTAATGAACTATTATTTTAAGTTATTTTTGTGACTAAAAACGTGATAATGAGAGTGAGAGACGTGAGAATGAGTGGATTAGGATTAGGAGAGTTAGGTGGAGATTAGTCAAACTAGGACTCCTCATTATTTATAAATATTATTATTATTATTATTCATAATATGTTTTTTCCTTTAAATAAATAAGGAATTGAATATTAATTAATTAAATTAATTCACCAAATAAAATATATCAAATTAAATCATTGCTTCAACCAAGGTTCGAACCCAGGTGGAGCAAGATTTCGATCAAAGGGTCAATTTCGGCCCTTCCTACCCCAATTTCCCATCCACCATATTAATTAATTAATTAATTAATTAGGGTAATTACAATACTACCCTTATCCATGAAAAGACAATTTTACCCCTAGACCCTCCAAACTTAAGATTACCCCTTTTTAAATCCGATTAAGACTCATCTTGGTAAATCTTCATATTCGGGTACCCTAATTGGATGGACCCAACCTTTACTAGCTCATATAACTCACCAAATTATTTGGCTTGGATGTTTCAAGGGTTCAGAGGTCTGGTTTTACGCAAATCAATCTGTGTGAACCGAGTCTAATCGTAGGCATTCTAGATAAATTAAGCATTACTTAATATAGTCATTTTAGGGTTGTTAAAATTATGTGATGTATGAATACATATATCTATATGTTATGCAATGTGAAAGTATATGCGTTCTATTAATGTTATATAGGTGATCATGTTAGACTATGAATGTGGCTTTGTGTGTATAGTCTTAAGGTTGATGTATGTTATTCCTACATAACTATATGAGTCTATGATGATCATATTTTGGTTGATATTATAGTATCTAGGATGATTTAAAATGATAAGGGTTACTTCTATGTACTTCTAGAATGACATATGATATGAGTTAAAGTGAAGTATATGGTGTCTTTTCTTGGATGACTTGTGTCCCTTGTTTGATGAATGTATGAATGCGAATATGTGATGTCTTAAATGAGGATGCTAAAGTCTCTTAGTCTTGAATGTATGAATAACATGTGACCTTAAATGAAGTTAAGAGGGTCTTTTATGTGAAACCTTGAACCTAGAGGTAAGGTTATGAATGTTGAAGTCGTAAGCCGTAATGCTTTCCTTAAAATTAAAGGAATGATAGAATTAAGGTTAATTTGCTGGAACGACATCATATTAATCCTTAGGAAAGTCATCATGAGCTTCTTGTCGCCATTGGGAGGTATCCCTAGTGGACCTTTCTTTGGTAGGGTAAATGTGATTGGGTATGAACTTGATACGGAACCCCTTTATATGAACCTTATGTGTAAATTACTCAATGAGAATGAAGGATAGCACCAAGTGAGTATTGCAAGGGAAGTAGTTCTAGTTAATGTATGAGACTAGATTACAAAGCATGCCCTTCATATTCCTTAACCATGTGCCTACATGGGATGTGTCTAAGTTCTACCATTGGCAAGTAGAACACCCTCATTGGAGTAGGTTAGAACTTAGGATTCTGTGTCTTGCTATCATGGTCTATGTCATTTATTGCCTATTCTCATTATATGGGATACCTATTAGCATTAGAGAAGTTCTATGAAGTTTAGGTGATGGTATGATACGCTATGTAGACATTGCACAATAGGCTTTGAAGGTGTTAGTTGGAGTTCCTAGGTCTTGTCCAAGACCATTACTTGAATGTCCTTAATGTATTGAATGTCTCCTAAATGAACTAATGAATGTAATGACTTAAGTTAACAAAGTATTTTAATTGAATAAGTACTTATCTAGAGTAGTTAAGGGTTGTCTAGTTAAGGTATGACGGGGTCATAAGAATGGTCACTTCGTATCTTAGCTAGATGATTCTTAAGAATGACTCTAGTTAGGGAAGATGTTGATTACATGGACATGATCTAAACATTCAAAGTCTTAAGGATTATTTAGGTAGTCTTGAAGAGGTCAATCATGGACACTTTCTTCTTGATTTACTTAAGTAAGTCTTTTGATAGCTGTTGATAAGAGAATGTAATACTATCTACATGTTAATGTGTTTGATGTCTTGTAAGTGTCTATGCGTCATATTATAAGTATTCTTGAGGGACATTTACGTATGCTGAGGGAGGTTGTATGGGTGGTCTCTCTTTGTGTTGCTTAAGTGGGTCTTAGGATAGCTTTTAGTGAGAAGATTAAACATTCAGAAGTGTCTAAGGAAGAAGTAGACAACTTCACTGTAACAGTGAATTCATTCATTGTACAGTGAGTTGAGCTTACTGTAATGTTAGCTCAAAAAAGTGTTAAATCGTTTAAATATTATCTTATGTATTTCTAAGTTGTTAAATGTTGTTCTTATGCTTGTAATATGATTTTTTAATGAAAAGATGCATATTTATACTAAATGTCGTTTTCATGATTTTCATGCATTATGACATACATAGTACATGAGGTTGTACTAACCATGCTTTTAACTATCTCTATATTTTTTGGTAGGTGAGGAGCTTATGGGAAGGAAGACTTGGATCGCATCATCATTCAAGTGAAGTCGAAGTATGGACTTATTTGATTCGAGGGCAAAAATGTCTTTTAAGTTTTCTATTGAAGTATTGTAATAGACTAAGTATTTCTATATTAGTATAATGTATGGGTCGTGTCCCAAAAGTATTCTCGTATCTTAAGGTTGATGAGATTGAGACTTAGTATTTTGTATGACTTTATATGAAAGAGTTTTTAAATACTATGATATGTTTTTGTGAAAAATTTTAATTTTGCACTACTTTTCATTATGTATATGTGATAAATGATATGTAAGGGCAAGTACAAGACCTCCGAGAGGTCAAGTACGCCGATTGAAATCGTAGATTGGACCCAACTTCTAGGTTGTGGTTTCGGGATGTAACAAGCTTGGTATAAGAGAATTGGTTATGAAAGTAGTATTAGGAATAGAAAAGTCTCATCAAGTCACGTCTAGTAGAGTTTTGACAATCGGTCTGAGTCGCGACACATCTATGGGAGAGAAGCTATAGGATAATAGAGTTTCCCTTCTTTTCTACTCCTATGTCGTGCCGTAGAGTAAAATTTATGAGTACTCTTTTCTTATGGTTTTCCTTGTGTTTCTAGAAAGATAAATACGAGGAGGACACCGGCTAGGATAGTTGAGGAGAATGGGGTTCAAGAGGATATTCCTACTCCAGTTGAGGAAGTTGAGCAAGTTTCTCAAGGTGCTCAAGCTTATCAAGTCCCTATTGTGGGTGGAGGTGATGATGTCCCAGAGTTGAGTAATTGGGATATTAGAGAGGCTTTGCTTGCTTTATCCCGAGCCGTGACTACTCAAGTGAATTTGAGTATGGTGTCTAGGGTGAGTTCTGGAGAGCACTATGATGTCTAGGTTACGAGACTTTGTGAGGATGAATCCTCCTATCTTTCTTGTCTCTAAGGTGGGAGAGGATCCCTAAGAGTTACTAGATGGAGTGTACAATGTGTTATGTGCTATGGGTGTTACATTTAGGGTGAAAGCGGAGCTACCTTCATATCAACTGAGGGATGTTCCTATCTAATGATAAGCAATGTGAAAGTATATGTGTTTTATTGATGTTTTCTAGCTGATCATGTTAGACTATGAATATGGCTTTTTGTGTATAGTATTAGGGTTAATGTATGTTATTTTTACTTGAATATATGAGTCTATGATGGTCATATTTTTGTTGATATGATTGTATATAGGATGACTTGAAGATGATAAGAGTTAATTTTATGTGCTTCTAGAATAACATGTGATATGAGTTAAAGTGAATTATATTGTGTCTTGTCTTGGTTGACTTGTGTCCCTTGCTTGATGAATGTATGAATGTGAACATGTGATGTCTTGACTTAGGATGATAAACTCTTAGTATTGAATGTATGAATGACATGTGACCTTAAATGAAGTTAAAAGGGTCTTTTATGTGAAATCTTCAACCTAGTGGTAAGGTTATGAATGTTGAAGTCGTAAGCCGTAATGGTATCCTTCAAATTAAAGGAACGATAGACTTAAGGTTAATTGGCTGGAAAGACATCATATTAATCCTTAGGAAAGTCATTATGAGCTTATTATCTCCTTTGGAAGTTAACCCTAGTAGACCTTTCTTTGGTATGGTAAATGTAATTGTGTTATGAACTTGATTTGGAACCCCTTTATATGAACCTTAAAATGTAAATTACTCTATGAGAACGAAGGCTAGCACCGAGTGAGTATGGCAAGGTAAATATTTCTAGTTAAAATATGAGACTAGATTACAAAGAATGCCCTTCATATTCCTTAACCACGTGCCTACATGGGATGTGTCTAAGTTCTACCATTGGCAAGTAGAACACCCTCATTGGAGTAGATTAGAACTTCAGATTATATGTCTTTCTATAATGGTATATATCGGTTATTGTCTATTCTCATCATATGGAATAGCTATTAGCATTAGAGAAGTTCTATGAAGTTTAGGTGGTGGTATGGGACGCTATCTATACATTGCACAATAGGCTTTGAAGGTGTTAGTTGGAGTTCCTAGGTCTTGTCCAACACCATTACTAGAATTTCCTTTACGTATTGAATGACTTCTAAATGAACTAATGAATGTAATGACTTAATCTAAGAAAGTATGTTAATTGAATAAGTACTTATGTAAAGTAGCTAAAGGTTGTCTAGTTAAGGTGTGAAGGAGGCATATGAATGGTTACTTCTTATCTTACCTAGATGACTGTAGTTAGGGAAGATGTTGATTATGTGGACATGATCTAAACTTAGGAAGTCTGAAGGCTTATTTAGGTAGTCTTGAAGAGGTCAATCATGGACGTTATCTTCTTGATTTACTTAAGTGAGTTTTTTAATAGCCTTTGATAAGAGAATGTCATAGTATCTACATGTTGATGTGTTTGATGTCTTGTAAGTGTGTATGTGTCTTACTATAAGTATTCTTGAGGGTTATTCAGGTATGCTTTGGGATGTTATATGGGTTGTCTCTGTTTGTGTTGCTTAAGTGGGTCTTAAGATAGCTTTTTCTGAGAATACTACATGTTAAAAAGTATATAAGGAAGAAGTAGACAACTTCACTGTAGCAGTGAATTCCTTCATTGTACAGTGAGTTGAGCATATTGTAATGTTTGCTCAAAAATATGTTAAATCATGTAAATGTTATCTTATGTATTTCTGAGTTGTTAAATGTTGTTCTTATGATTATAATATGATTTTTAATTAAACGATGCATATTTCTAATAAATGTCCATTTTTATGATTTTCATGTATTATGCCATACTTAGTAATGTGGTTGTACTAATCCATGCTTTTTCCTATCTCAATAGTTGTTGGTAGGTGAGGAGAATTTGGGAAGGAATACTTGGATCGTAGCATCATTCAAGTGAAGTCGAAGTATGTCCTCATTTGATTCGAGGGCATAGATATCTTCTATGCTTCTTATTGAAGTATTGTAATAGACTAAGCATTTCTATATCATTATTGTGTATGGGCCGTGTCCCAAAAGTATTCTTGTGTCTTAAGTTTGATGAGATTGAGACATAGTATTTCCTATGACTTTATATGAAAGATTTTTCAAAGACTATGATATGTTTTTGTCAAAAGTTTTAATTCTGAACTAGTTTTCATTATATATATGCGATGAAAGATATGTACGGGTTTGTACAAGACCTCCGAGTGGTCAAGTATGCCAGTTGAAATCCTAGATTTGCCCTAACTTCTAGGTTGTGATTTCGGATGTGACAGTGGATGCCTCAATGTGTTGATTGATAGCCATTATGTGATCATGTTGACCAATATACACAGACACTCACACATTTTTCATGCTTACAATGTAGAAAAGGGTCATGGTTTCTAATGAAAGGTTGGTCTCATACTCAATAAATGTATACTACTATGCATGTAAGGTAAATGTATGTAAGTATGTTATGTATTCCATTAACTAGGATAACTTAATAGGTGTACTAGTATGGAAAGGATATGGGACCTTGTCTATACATTGCACATCTGTGCCTTGATAGGATAGTTCCTAGGTTGGTCTTCCAACTACATGAATAGCATTGTATGAACATGTTATGAATATGAATTATATGCTATGATATTAAGTATATGATATGATGAAGTATGATTGTGCATAGTTTCTTGGTGTGTTTATATGAAAGGATTGCTCATATAGATATACACATATACTTATGCATTGACATATGAACATGTATGACATTTATTTCTTATGTGAAAGGTTTGCTCACACATAATTATACACACACAAAGATCTAGTCAATAGAGGATCCTTGAAAGGTCTGCTCAAGTGTATCCTAAACTAGAGAGGTGCTTACATATGCTATGTCCATGTGAAAGGGTTTCTCACATGATATAGGTTGATCAATTCTCATCTATGACCTATGAGCTAAGCTTATGAACGGATGACTCTCCTAAGCCTAATTTTATAAGATTAAGTTAATAAAGACATTTTAATAAAAAGGGATCTTAGCTTAGCACTGAGTGAACTTGACAATGAGAGGTATTGCATTCCCTTGGAGGAAGATTCACCATTGGGTTCTTATAAGGTGTTGACTTCCTGGTTCCACATGAGGTGTTGAATTTCCTGTAGTAAGAATCACCCATGTTTTCTAATGAGATAAGGCTCGAATACCAATGAGCGGTACAGTGTTATGTACATATCTTAGTTCCATAAACTATGCTTGACATATTAGATCTAGCAAGTGATTTCACTAATATTCTAGCATGTGTTAATTTTCATCCTTGGCTAGGTAAGAACACTTTCCATTGGTTTAAGGATGTACAACACCGAATTCCATAGAGCGCCCATGGTCGTAGTGTCATTTAAGGCTATAGTTTCTGTAAAGTAAAATGGACAATGGAATTTAAGAAAGGACCCTAACTAGGAAAACCTAAGGGTAGTTGCTTAGTGTTAGTGGGGATATGGGACTTAACCTATGTATTGCACAAATGGCTCTTGAGGGACACTTATTTTTCTTGTTGGAAATGATTGCCAACTTCACGCAGTCTCTTATATCTCCTTATTCTTGTTTACTTGGATCAAGATATGGAGGAGGTATTTCTCTCTGTATGCTATCCAAAGGGACAATCCAAGAATCTTCAGGTTGCACCAGGTGAATTTCTTGACAATATGTCATTATGTATTTTTCCACCGAATAATATGGAGAGGAGTACTCGTAGATCTAATTTCCAAAATCTGCACAATGTTGGGATTGAAGTGCTGTTATGACATGTGGACAAGGTATTTTGTCCAAGTCAAAAATTCTACAAGTACAAAAACTTCTTTGTAAATCCACAGTAGCAGCATCAGCATGACCAGTGACACTGAACTTGTATTTAGCGATTTGATTAGCACAACAACTTGTTGCCCGCGTTGACATACTCTGATATGTCTTTTTCAATTGAGGGAACAAAACTATTTGCATAGTGCACTAGTTCCATACGTCTATGGTGAAATAACAATGCAAATTCTAGTTTATTTCATCAAATAGAGCGACAATAGGAAATTCTCTTTCAGCATCAAACATAGCATTCACCGACTCCGCAATGTTTGACATCATATTGTTATATCTACACAACAAGAAATAAAAATCAACCCAAAATCATAAAGTAAAAATAAACTCAAATGAGATGGTACCTATTTCCCGAGCAAAATTCCCTACTCCATGTGTGGAATCCAATACGTTCAAGTGCTTCATCCGCCTTTGGTACCAAATCTCTGATTTGATTAAAATAGTCATTTAACTCACATCTATCGTACTCCTTTGTTGCTTTATAAAAATGGGACACTACCTTCAAATTGTGAAATTTATTTCGAATATTTTCCCCAAGGTGTCTCATGCAATAACCATAATGAGATGCAGGGCAGATTCTCGTAACCATCTTTCGAATACTTGGATGCTTATCACAGATAATACACAACTCATTAGTATCATCTACAAAGCTTCTTATATTTTGAAAAAAAAATATTCATATGAGGCATCACATTCCTTGTCCACGACACAAAAATCCACTGGAAATATATGATTCTTAGCATCTTGTGCCACCGCCGATAGCAAAACTCCTCCATATTTGTTCCTCAGGATTGTGCAATCAACGACTATTACTTTTATCATTTCTTGAAAACCAATTATCCAAGAAGCATATTATTCAAAGAAATACTGGAATCTACCATTTTCATCGAGCAACAATGTTGTCTTATTTTCTGTATTTGAAACTTCCAACATATAACAGTATGGATTAAGCACTACGTACCCGTGATTATGTGTTCCCCTTACATTAGACTTGGCATGATCCATACCCTTATAAATATTCCAATAGCTTACTTTGCAACCCAACTCTTTGCGGAGTTGATTTGACATGTCTCCTGTGGATGAGCCTTTACCATTGGAAAAACTATTCTCAAAGTACTTACGTATGACTTTTGTCGTGACATAGGGATTATGACTTGTAAGATGCTCTGAACCACACGTATGGTACTTTTCATAGATTCTAATGGAAAACATGTCGCTACTTGTAAAATTCACAGACCTTATCCACCAATTGCAATCCAGATATGAACATTTAAAGGAAAACACATTACGAGAATCGATCACCTTTTTTAGTCTAAAATCTTTTTTCAAGTAAGCAATTTTCAATGAATTTGTCAATTCTTGCTTTTTGTTGAATGTCATTCCCTTATAAAATTTTGTTTTATCATCCAGAACATTATCACACGTGAAGATTGAGAAGCACACGGATTGTTGTTGCCAACCATAGGTGTAGGAAGAAAGTTGCTCTCAAGGTTCGGCCCTTTAGGTTCACTTGCACCTGTTCCAATTTCATCATCGGAATGGTTCATGTCCGCAGGATCAAATTCATGATTTAACATATATTGTTGGCCTTCGTCTACATTATGATCTTCCGAAATTGGATTTTCTTCCTTGTAGACTATTAATAGAGGCGGTTTCTCTTCTCCTCCCAAATAAACAAGCAAACTCAGTTGATAAGTTATTCTAAAAGGTAAACCCTTCTCATTAAGAAAAAAATGGGGAATGTAACTCATGACAAGATCTTCCGGTTTATAATTGTATCCAGACTTTTGCACTACTAGATTGATGAAATCTCATATAAAATGTTTTTTTGACATACATCCCTATTGAACCAACTCCTCATTTTTTACTATCCTCCCAACACCATATGAATAAACTTTTATTCTTGACCCACTCACCAGGAAAATCAATCCCTACAAATAATGATATTATACTTGAATAAATTAATTAAAATAACAAAGAACAATTAGTAATTATGAAGAATAAGTATATGTTGCAACATATGACTATTTTGTGGCGATATGTAAGTCATATGTTGCTACATATGACTGTTCTGTTGTGACAAATAAATCACACGTGGAAACATGTTTATGTTATATCATATGTTGCCACATATGGATTTTTTGTTGCGAAATGTAAGTCATATGTTGCAACATATGACTATTCTATTGCGATTGAAATGACATTCTGTTGTTACATATGATATAGCATAAACATGTTGTCACATGTGATTTATTTGTCACAACAGCACAATCATATGTAGCAACATATAACTATTTTGTTGCGGCTGAAATAACATTTTTGTTGCTACATATGGTTACAATATGTTACATTAGTCAATTGTTGCAACATATATAGTCATACGTTGGAAACGCGAATCAAATTATTGAAAAAATTGCAAGTACCCAGATCAGATGATGATGAATTGATTTTAAATAACTATTAATTTTATTTACCAAAATCAATGGTGTGTGAACCAATCGCTTATGAAGTAAGTCCAATCGAAACAGAATGAAATTTGGTCCAGTGTTTACATATTAGCTAAATCTGATTCAATAACAAGAAAGCTGAAGTATAAGCAGCCAAGACCCACAATGTATAAAAATAAGAAGAAAAAGAAGAAGATGATGATGAAGATGATGAAGAAAGAGGGAAGAAAGTCAAGAAATCAAGCAAAGATGAGAGAAGAAGAATAAGAAGAAGAAGAAGAAGAAGACGAATATGACGACTGGAGGCGGGGGGACAAAGCTTTATTTCCCCTTTTGGATTGATAGTGGTTTCCATTTCCACCAAAATCGGTTAAATTAGGTTTGATTTAGTCAATTTACTCTTTTGCCCCTCATTTAATTCCCACAAAAGTTGGTTAAATTAATTTCTGTGAATTTACCCTTTTACCCTTCTCTTAATTCATGGACCAAACTGTTAAGTTACAAATTTGAGGGAAAATCCACATTCCTTATTCATTAATGATATAATTTTCACCTACACACAATACTTAAGACTTATGTCACCGCCCATTTATTTTGAAACCTTATTGTCACCTTTTTTTAAAAATCCCGTTTAAAAATCCCTACAGTCTTCGTTTCTATGAATCGCAGCAAGTATAGTAACCCAACAAAGTTTTGTTGCTACATATGGTTACAATATGTTACATTAGTCAATTGTTGCAACATATATAGTCATATGTTGGAAACGCGAATGCAAATTATTGAAAAAATTGCAAGTACCCAGATCAGATGATGATGAATTGATTTTAAATAACTATTAATTTTACTTACCAAAACCAATGGTGTGTGAACCAATCGCTTATGAAGTAAGTCCAATTGAAACAGAATGAAATTTGGTCCACTGTTTACATATTAGCTAAATCTGATTCAATAACAAGAAAGCTGAAGTATAAGCAGCCAAGACCCACAACGTATAAAAATAAGAAGAAGAAGAAGATGATGATGAAGATGATGAAGAGAGAGGGAAGAAAGTCAAGAAATCAAGCAAAGATGAGAGAAGAAGAAGAAGAAGAAGACGAATATGACAACTGGAGGCGGGGGGACAAAGCTTTATTTCCCCTTTTGGATTGATAGTGGCTTCCATTTCCACCAAAATCGGTTAAATTAGGTTTGATTTAGTCAATTTACTCTTTTACCCCTCATTTAATTCCCACAAAAGTTGGTTAAATTAATTTCTGTGAATTACCCTTTTACCCTTCTCTTAATTCAGTGGACCAAACTGTTAAGTTACAAATTTGAGGGAAAATCCACATTCCTTATTCATTAATGATATAATTTTCACCTACACCCAATACTTAAGACTTATGTCACCGGCCATTTATTTTGAAACCTTATTGTCACCTTTTTTTAAAAATCTCGTTTAAAAATCCCTACAGTCTTCGTTTCTATGAATCGCAGCAAGTATAGTAACCCAACAAAGGGTTAGGGTCATGTCCCAAGGGAGGAGGAGTTAAAAAGTAGTTACACTAGAATTTCATTCTAGTTAGTGATACTTCAGTACATTATCAAAGAAAAAAATCAATTTATGTCAGAAAGTGTCAAATCTCGAAAACGTTTTGTCAGAAGTTGTAGAAAATGATTAAAATAAATGGTGAATCAAGTATGGGAGAAATTTCTTGGGGTGTGACCGCAATATATGTTGACATAAATGAAGGGGTACTTGTTTTCGGTAGGAAAACTTAAAAAAGAAAGGTAAGTACGCTAAGCTTTTCGTGAAAGTAAATTTCCTCTCAGATCAACTTACCCCATATCAAATGGGTTCCTCTCAGACACCCAATCATCTAATCATGACCATCCTACTCCTAATCCATTCCCTCTCTTTCGACGAAAGGTTCTTGGATATGAAGCTCGGTGTCACGATCAGGAATCACCCCATAGATGTAACTGGCATCTTCTTCTTCGAATAGGACTTAGACTAGCCCTTTAGCATTCATCATTATATATCATAAGTCAAAATGAGGAAAATTTAAAAATTTTACATAATGAAGTATACTTAGACTTCTCTCTTATCATATATGGAGTTTACATAGACTCCTCGCTTATGAAGTATACATAGACTTCTCGTTTATGCAATATAGTCAAGCCATAAGATAGTCTAGTAATAGTCTCACATTAAACCATCTAAAGAGAATTACAACATCTGGTCATAGCCCTTACAAGTACAATATGCCACATATAGGCTTAAAATAATAGTCTCAAATGATAAAGGAAAGAATGAGTGTCTTTAGATATAAGCAACATCATAGATGGAGTAGAAGAATGGCAACATTCCCGGACTTGAGGACTCACAAATAACTTGGGAAAAGTTCAAACCTTCTTGCAAATGGTGTAGAAGCTCTTCGATGATCGGATCCTACATTGTTGGGGAAAAGGGAAAGAAATATTGGTTAGTACAAACCACATATAATAAGTATGGCTTCTATGCATAAAATCACCATGCATAAGAAAAGGCACAATTTAGTCAAACAACCTTATCAAGCACATATAGGGAACATCACAAGTCAACCCAACATATAAACAACTCAAGCAACACTTGTGCAATGCTAAGAATAGAACTCCATAATCCTATCCAAAGCTAAGTATCACATAAAGTCACCTACTTCATACATACATACAACATACCTTCATATTTCACTATGACATGCTTTATTCATAAGATCATATCTAACTTGATATGCATAGCAAATAATCAACTTAATCATAAGAGAACACTACTAGAACCATACATTAGGACCACACAAGTGCAATGTATAAGAGATGTCCCATACCATCCCTCACACTATGTAGAAACCTTCGAGAAAAGTCCTAGCAAGATTTCATACACTTAATTTGTTCATTTACTTTTACATTAGGGAAATAAGTGCAATAACCGAAATTAGACCATGTGAGCTACATGGAATCCGGTGTTCTACTCCCACACCAAAAAGAGAGGGCTAACACTTGCCTAAGGTGTAACCATTCACACATAGCTATCTAGGTGGATCCACTAAGATATACTCCTATGTGGGCACATAGTTAAGGGTCAAAGAGATTACTGGAAACCTTGACTTACTAGATGTAGAGGTGTCCATCTCATGAGACAACACATATCTTGGGAATCCAGACTTACTAAACGTCAGACACTCATGTGGGAGGCCAGACTTACTAAACGTGAGACCTCCATATCATGTACATGCCCTTTCGGTGCTAAGAATTTGTTCCCTTTAATAATTATCTTATTTCATCATACAATTTCACATTATTATCTTCTAGACTCATATATAAACATCTTATCATAATAGCTCATAAGTCATCATAGGTGAGAACGGTCCTTTCACTTTAGAAACCACTAATCAAGTGAGTAAACCCTTAACTTAACACTTTATTATAATCATGAGAAACTACTTTCAATCATATAATAATCATACTATATCATGAATACATACTTCATATCTAATTCATATGTCTAGGGTTAAGGATGTGGAATATTTGTCATCAATGATCACAACCACACATTAGACATAGGAGAATTACAATCTAAGTAACTCATATTTCATAATATAATTCAAGAAAGAACCAATCAACACACCTCCTTTCCCTTTCATGAACCTTTATACTTTCTTTACCAAGAGTATATAACCAATACATAAACAACGTAAATTCAAGAAGTGTTACATAGCAATTATCATTCTACATAATCAATATATTCATCATCTTCCACAATTTACATAGATTTTTCAAGGTATAATGACTTTAGGGAAGAACAAGGGTCCAAAGGGAGATCTCAAGTGATTACAAAAGATTATCCAGAATTACATAGTAAATCAACAATAAAAGATCATAATTCATCACAATTGAATAAAAAAAAATTTGAAAATAGGACCCTTCTATAGATTGAAACCTTAGTCTTGGGGGATTTAGAAATCATCTTTTAGAGGGTCCTCTTGGGGAAAGAATCTCAAGGCTGAAAGAAAATATATCTTGAGGATGATTTTTCCCCTAATTTGAGGTGGATTCCTTGGTAAATTTGTCCTTCCCTTGGAGCTCTAGTGTTCCTTCAATGGAGGTTTGAGTTTGGAGAGAGAGAAACTAGAGAGAAGTTGGAGCTTAGTGGGTTTGGGAAAATAATGGGGTGTTAGGTTAGTTAATTCACTTAAGGTATTTATATAGTCCTTAATTAACTAATTGTAACCTACCTAGACCCCTAATTAATAATTAATTAATTCCCTAACCACCCTCACTTAACCATCCTTTGGACAGTGAAGTGGGGTTCCAAACAATGGAACACCATCTACGGCCTGTAGATTAGACCACGGTGCCGTACTAGCACTCCGTGGTTCTTGTCAGAATGTTCCCTTTTTGGCCTTATTTAGAAGATGGATAAGTCTTCATTGACGACCACCATCTATGGTTCGTTGACCCATTGATGACTCGTCATTTGGCTCTTCGATTACCACTATCCAAAGACAGCTTCTAGGGTCAAATGTAAGGGTCCTCCTCAAGGACCCCTAGGGTGGTCCTTAGGGATTCGTACCCTAATGTTTCGATCCTAAACACACTATACTATGTTTATCACATCTTTTAACAAAATTTGATTAAATTTCAACTCTTAAAATCACTTGAAGCATACCAAGGCACACTAGTTCCCTTTGGTGTTCGGACGTCTTGGTCGTTTCTTGACTTTTTGACTATAATACTTCCTAAATAGTTTGAATACATTATTTTAGGCTTATAAATACTATTTTAAGTTTTAGTTCATCTACTGAGCCGCTAGCTAGGTCATGGAACTTCCGGAGTGTTACATTATCCCCCTTAGGAAAATTCATCCCTGAATGATACCTAAAACCTTTTTCTTGGGAGAGGAAAGACTCAATACTAGCAGCCCAACCAACAACTTCAAATCATAATGAGTCTAATTTCATAGGAATACTTATGAACTTCATTCAACACTTAAACATAACATTACATGTAGAAACTAAATTCACAATTTACCACATGTAAAAGCTCAATACTTCACATTTCATAATGAGGAACTATCTTCTAAATACCAACAAGAGCTCAACATGAATATCAAGAGTTACCATGCAATTTTTCATTTCAGGCAACAATAACATGCTTATTAAAATTCCATGAAAGCAAATGGACACATTTTACATAGTTTCAAGTAGACACAAAAGCATTTTTCATGAAAAGCCCATTTTAACATTAATTTTTACCAAGTTATGCACACTTAGAAAACATGTCAAACTCACATTATTCATTAATCTTATTCTAAGAGGAATTATTAACTTAAAGAGGAAAAAGATAAAAATAGTGGGACTTCATGTTAGCCTCGGCCTTTTATGTTGCACCCTCAACTAGATGGTTTCTCCATAGAACTTTTACAGAGACAACCTCTTTATTTCTCAACTTTTTGACTTGACGATCTAGTATATTTACTGGAACCTCTTCATAAGAGAGGTTCTCATTCACTCCCAACCCTTCAATAGGAAGAATGGAAACCGGCTCTCATATACATTTCTTGATCACTGAGACATGAAGTACTAGATGAACCGTAGATAGCTCACTTGGTAGTTTCAACTCATAAGCAACTTTTCTGACCCATTGCAATATATCATAATGACCCACATACCAAGGACTTAAATTCATCTTTTCACGGAATCTAATCACCCATTTCGTGGGTGAAATCTTCAAGTACACCCAATCACCTACTTCAAATTCAAAATCTGTTTTTCTATTAGGTTGTTTTCAACCTATCTCTTATCACTAAACCTTTTCCAAAGATTCATAGACTATCTCGGGACAAAGTAGTGAAGATTCACCTACCTCAAACCAGTCAACCGGATACCTACATCTCCTATCGTAAAGTGCTTCAAAAGTATCCATGGAAATACTCGAATGGTAGCTATTATTGTAAGAGAACTCAAAAAACGGTAGGTGATCGTCCCAATTTCCTTTGAAATCTATTACACAAGATCTTCAAAATCTTATAGGGTTTGAATGGTACATTCCACTTAATCATCCGTTTGAGGATGAAAAGCGGCACTAAGTTGCACTTGAGTACCTAAGCCTTTTTGGAAAGACCTCCAATAATGAGAAGTGACTTAGACTCCTCTATCCGAGATGATGTACAAAGGGATCCCATGTAAGCTCATAATATTGTTAATGTATATTCTAGCATACTCTTCCGCTGAATAAGTAGATTTAACGGGGATGAAGTGAGCGGATTTGGTCAACCTATCAAAATAACACATATTGAGTCATTTTGCCTACATGTCCAAGACAAACCAACTACAAAGTCCATATTAATTCTTCCCACATCCAAGTAGGAACATTTATTACTTGATTCAAACCACCCGAATTTTGATGCTCGGCCTTAACTTGTTGGCAATTTGGACACCTAGCCACAAATTCCGCTATCTCCCTTTTTAAACAATCCTACCAATAGACCTCTTAAAGATAACGGTACATTTTGGTGGCACCCGGATGAATAGAATATCGGGAACCATGAGAAACTTCCAAAGTTTGCTTCCTCAAATCATAAACACCGGCACACAAAACCTACCTCGGTACCTAAGTACAACATCGCCTTGGGAGAATGAATCATTAAACTTGCCAAGAACCGATTCCTTCAAATCCATCAATAAAGGATCAATATGTTGCTTATACTTCACCTCAACCACTAAAGACGATTCGGAGTTATGGTGGACCATAAAGCCACTATTTGGAGAATCTTCTAACCGAACACCCAAACTGGACAACCTATTTACATATTTTACTAGGTATTCCTTACCTTCTTCCACATGATACACACTACCCATGTTCATACAACTTAAAGCATCCGCAACCATATTGTCTTTGCCAGGTGGTATAGGACATTCTTGTCGTAATCCTTGGAAAAGTTCCAACAACCTTCTTTGTCAAAGATTCAAATCCTTTTGAGAAAACACATATTGAAGACTCTTGTGGTTAGTAAGTACATCCACATGTCCATATATGTAATGCCTCCAAATTTTCAAAGCAAACACTACAGCCGCTAATTCAAGTTCATGAGTTGGATAGTTCTTATCATGCAACTTGAGTTGTCTAGAGGTGTAAGCTATCACCTTAACATGTTGTATGAGGACACAACCCTAACATGCTACAGAAGCATCACAATATACAACAAACCCCTTGATTCCCTTCGGTAAGGTCAACATCAGTGGAGGTTAGGTTATTTTTCAACTCTTGGAAGCTTCTTCCACAAGCCTCCTACCACTCATACTTAACTTTCCTTTGGATTAATATCGTCAAAGATGATGAAATGGATGCAAAACCATTAACAAACCTTCAATAGTACCTAGCTAGACCCAAGAAACTTCTTATGTTGGTGGGAGTTAGAGTTCTAGGAAAATTTCTAACTGCTTAAGTCTTCCTTGGATCGACCTCTATACCCTCACTGAAACAATATGGAAAAGGAAAGCAACTAATCTCAACAAAAATTCACACTTACTACACATAACAAAGAGTTGATGTTCCTTGAGGACTTGAAAAACAACTCTCAAATGGCTCATGTTCTCATCCTCACTCTTAGAATATACCAAGATATCATCAATGAAAACAATTACAAAAGAATTAAGGAAATCTCAAACACTTTATTCTTCAGGTCCATAAAAGTCGTCGGGGCATTTGTTAACCCAAAAGACATAACTAGGAACTCATCATGACCATACCTTGTTCGGAAATCCGTGTTAGGTATGTCTTCACCTCTCACCCTAAGTTGCTGATATCCCCACCATAAATTAATTTTCAAAAAGTAGCTTGTCCCTTGGAGTTGATCAAACAAGTCATCAATCCTAGGGAGAGAATACTTGTTCTTTATGGTGACCTTATTTAGTTGATGATAATCAATGCACATTCTAAGGGAACCGTCCTTCTTTTTCACAAACAACACGGGAACTCCCCAAGGAGAAATACTAGGGTGTATGAAACCTTTGTCTAGTAAATCCTTAAGTTGAATATTTATTTCCTTTAATTCGGACAGAGCCATCTGTGAGGAGGGATTTAGATGGGTTTCGTATCCAGCAATAAGTTAATATCGCAGTCTATTTCTTGTTTGGGAGGAATTCAGGGTAGGTCATTGCGAAAGACTTCCAGAAAATCCTTCACTATGGGGACCGATTCTAAAGGAGGAGCCTTAGACTCAAAGTCCTTGACCCTCATAACATAATAGAGACATCCTGTAGAAATCATCCTATGGTATTTTAGAGACGAAATTATATGACCTCTAGAGTTTAAGTTTCCCCACTTCCATTCTAAAACGGGTTCATTTTGAAACCTTGTTCTACAACCTATGGAATATAAACAAGCATGCGACCTATCCATCCCCAAAATGACATCGAAATCAATAATATCAAGTTCTACCAAATCAACCAAACTCTATTGTGCAACATTATAAAACAATTCCTATAGACTCTTTTAGCAACAACTTAGTCACCCACCGGGGAAATAACAATAATAGATTCACTTAGAACATCGGGTAACATATTAAAGTTCACATACACTAAAGGAGTTACAAAAGATAAAGTGGCACCGGGATCTAATAAAGCATAAACATTAACGGAAAACGCTTCTAACATACCAGTGACAACTTTGGGATAATCCTCTTGATCACCCCTACAGCGAAAAACATAGAAGTTATTCTTCTTAGGAGCTTCGGGATTGGGAGCACTTGCTTGTGCTTGAGCATTTTCCCTTCCTGAGAGTTTTCATTATAGGACAATCCCTCTTCATGTTTCCTCTCTTACCACAACTCTAGCTATTGCCCATGCCGATT
The DNA here is from genome assembly GCF_001406875.1 of Solanum pennellii. Classification (NCBI taxonomy): domain Eukaryota; kingdom Viridiplantae; phylum Streptophyta; class Magnoliopsida; order Solanales; family Solanaceae; genus Solanum; species Solanum pennellii. The sequence continues at coordinate 17,640,601 of NC_028648.1, read as the reverse complement.
TGACATTTTCCTGCATGTTTTCTACCACACTTAGCAAAAGTAGGCTTCTCAACATAGGGACCACTACCTCTCCCTGTTGAGGCTTGGGTGTAGACCCTTTACCTTTGTTGAACTTAAAAGTGTTATAAGGGCCTTGGGTGGAAAACATCTTGTTGAACCTTGGCTTAGCTTGCACTTCAAATCTAGCCTTAGAAGAATTTCCATCTTCGGCTCGTCTTCTTCATCTCCCTACCAACTTGCTTAAGATTTTGTTCCTCAATTTGTTCGGCATGAACCATGAGACAAAAGATTTCCATGGTAGGAATCAACATAGTGGACCTACACTCATCAATCACAAGGTCGGATACCCCATAACAAATTTGTTTATCTTAGACCTAGAATCCACCACTATAGTAGGAGCATACCTGGAGAGTTGAGTGAACTTGAGGCTGTACTCTTTAAACTCATATACCCTTGGCAAAGAAATATGAATTCTTGCATTTTTCTCTCCCTTAGTTCCAAGGGAAAGAACCTGTCAAGGAAAGTCGTCTTAAAACCCCCCCAAGTTATCTGGCCTTCTCTAATCGGCTTCTCATCCTTCCATTGTTCATGCCAAACTTGAGTCATATCTTTGAGTTGATAGGCGGATATTTTGCCTTTTCTTGAGAAGTCACACCCATGTCATCAAGAAGCTTGAATACTTCAGGAATAAGGGGGATTCATCCTTGTGAAATTCCTTATCCTTGATCCGGTGGTTCTAGCATTGGGGTTCACTTCAACCTTAGTATCCCTAGCAACTTTAGTATCCAACACTTGAGTCAAACTATGAATGTCTACCCTTATCTTAACATTATACGTAGCCCCTTCTTCAATAGGAAATTGAGAATTTTGAAGAGCTTGAGGGGGAACCGCCTCATTCACATTCTCCTATTCGTCCCTGCGAGCGTTATTCAAAATTGTTTTCATTGCGTATAAACACAAGAAAGAGATTAGTAGAAAGGACACATAGAGTCAAGACTCTTGGGGCACGACATAAGATTACAAAGAAGATGAGAATTTTCTAAGCATCACATAACCTCTAATTCGTAAGTGTGGCGCGCTTCACATTTATGAATAAGACTCTACTTGACGCGGTTTAGTGAGACATCAATCCTAAGATTACTCAACCTCATGCTCTGATACCAAGTCTGTCACGACCGGGGAGCACCCCCTAGGCGTAACCAGCGTCTTCGTCCTCAAAGAGGACTTAGACTAGACCCTTAGCTTTTATCATTTCATTTCATACGTCAAAAAAATGGAAAATTTAAAACTTTTACATAGTGAAGTATGCTTAAACTTCTCGCTTATCATATATAGAGTTTACATAAAATCCTCACTTATGAAGTATACATAGACTTCTAGTTTATGCGATATAGCTAATCCATAAAATTGTCACACCCGAATTCTTGAATCCGAATGCAACCGGCGTTGTTAAACTCTCAGAGGTCGCGACAAGCCTTTTCTTAGCTTTCATCACAATCATACAGTTAAATTTGTTGAAAATTTTAAACTTTTAGAACATAATGAAGTTTACATAGACTTCATATAATTACTAAATAGAGTGATATTCTAATAAGCTCAAACTAAACAACCATCTATAATCGATTAAGAAATTCAATGAAGAAATCAATATATCTTAATAGTTTGCCAAATGTCCTTAATACACAGTTTTGAATAAAAGTCTGAAATGAAACGCTAGGGACAATATCCACTATCTATGTCTAAAGTACTAAGCTAGAATGACAGGTGTAGCATCCTCGAACTCAAGGGGACCAACCAAAGTTTGGAGATTGCTGATCCAAACCGCTTCAATGAGTCTTCAATCTGCTCTCTGACCCACGCCTATAAAATAGTAATAGTATAGGGTTATTACGCACTTGTACTAAGTATGGGTATATGCACATATATATATACACATAAGGACTATGCATGACCAAGGAAAGCTCTTCCTATAACAACATGTCATTTCTGGAAAGTGAAGTCACTAGACTTTCTTAATTCGTTATTTGTGAAATATGGTGTGAATATAACATATTTTGATTCATTCAAAGAACACAAATAATTTTCTATATAAACATAAGACCTTAGAATCATAAACATAATATTAGAACAACTCGAACGAGAATTTTGAAATTTGCTCCTCCAAACCCGAGAGCTCTTCTTTTTATACTTAGTTTATTTTTCAGTCTTTTTCTTCTTCTTGTTGTGTAGTTCAAAATATCTTTAATCTTATGTTTTACTTACAGGTTCAATGATTCATTGTAGTACCATACCTATAATGAATCAAGTAAGTAATCCAAAAGACTAATGAAATGATGTGGCTACCCTTACTACAAGTTACTTTTTCCATTCTTGTTAGATTGGGCGTTAAATATTTAAAAGCCAATCTTTATTGGCTAGGCCGCTTATTTCATCATTTTCACATTATCGAGATTTTGGGACATTGATTTGCCATTATGTTTTACTCCCCTTTATTAGCATAATATAAGAAGTCATTATAAGCCAATTTTTATATTGCTATACCCATTATTTGATCATTTGCATAACGTGAAGATATTGGAGCATATATCTTGATTTGGCACAAGCCAATAACTTGTTAAAACTTCATTCTTATCAACCATATATGATTTGATATACTTAAGCTCTTACTTTCTTAGCTCTCTTTGAAATTACATTTCTTTTTCTTTCTTTCTTACTTTCTTAAAGAAATCTTTGGCATTAAAATAATGCGAGCGAACATGAAATCTAGTGTCTGTCCCACACTGAAAATGGGGGGGGTTCACCGGTCAAAATGAACCTAGATCATGTGAGCTAACATGAAATCCAATATCTACCCCATACCAAAAAGGGATGGTTCACCAGCTAAAGTCAAACCAAGTTCAGTGTCTTCCCCACACCGAAAAGAGGTGGTTCACGGCTAAAGTGAATTGAATGCTTTTTTTGAGAATTTAAGCAACATAGATCATGTGAGATAAACATGAAATCCAATGTATTCCCCACACCGAAAAGGGGTGGTTTCACCAGTCAAAGTGAAACCGCATCATACCTAGCTCTTTTAGGTGGAATCCACAGGCTAGTTCCTATGCTGGGAACATAGTTCGAAGACTAGGAGACATACGGAGACTACTTATCCACCTTGGTGGTAGCCTCATCTCATGAGTCTTACATGTCTTGGCACAAGCTCATTGTAGTCTATCGGTGCTTTGCTCAACTTCTTTTTCTTTAAATCTTTTAGAGTTGACTCAAACATTGTGGAAGCTTGCTTCTAGTTATGAGGTTTATTTAACTCGTTGGATAATCGGTCATACCTTTATTCACTTTATGAAATGTGAATTTAACCTTACATTATCATCCTGGTGTTAATGAGACTTGTCTCACAATAATTAACACCCTATCATGTGAATGTCTTTAACATAATTTTCTAGGTGTGAGTGAGACTTGTCCCACTTCTTTTAGCACCTCATTATTGTTACTATAATAATTCTTAACTTTTAATTATGTTAATGTTGACCTTATCTTGTTCAATGACATTTGGTAGCTTTATAGCACTCTTTATGAACGTAATAAATTTACTCAATGTACTACTATATTCATGGTGCATTTGGATAGAGTATGTTGGGACTTGTCCCAATAATTGGCATACCTTGGTTGTGAATTTAAAGTTACATTGATCATGTTTAATTTGGTATAACTTAGTCATTAGCCAATTTTTTATTATGTTTTGGAAATACATTGTATGCAAATTTATTGGCATAGACTAATATTTTCACATATTATGGTAATCTAGAATATTGTTAGCCAATTTATTGGAATAAGTGAAACTTTCACTAGACAATGGTCATGAGAATGTCATTAGCCAATTTTTTTATGAAATAACATAGTAAGCCAATTCTATTCAACTATGATATAATCACTAGACAAGTCAAACTATGATATAATCACTAGACAAGTCAATTAACTTCATGAATATACTATAATAATTTCATCATTCTAAGCAAGTGACATTTTACAGTGAACTAAACTTCATGAACGATTCATACAACTTCTTCTCCTCGAACACAATTAGACATTACAACATTCTTTAACTCATGTAACTAATACCCTAATCATACGAATCAAATCTATAGGCCTCATTAGACCTTAATAGATCAAGAACTCTACATATATTGATAAATTAGCACAACATAACAAAAACATGTTCGAGATTACATCTACATACAATTAAAATTGAAAACAAGGATAACTAGGGAGGTGGACGTTCAACAATGTCATTGGGAACAACCCTAGTTTCAGTATTCTTGAAATTCATAAAACGTTTGCAAGGTCTCTTGAAGAAAGGATTCCAGGAGATAAAACCCATACCTTATGTAGAATTCAATCTACGAAGATCACCTTGCACGAAAACCTTGAAGAATACCTTGAAATCGCCAAAGAGAACTTTTCTGTTTTTCTATGTTTTGCTCACTATTTTTATCATGAATGTGTACTGTTTTAAGTCGTGAATTTTCTGTGTTTTAACGTGAGTCTAAGTCTTAGGAACTGATCTTGACTAATTCAACTTAGGATAATTAAGATAATAAAATAAATTAATTAGTTAATTACTAAAACACCCCTCCTAAGTTAACTAAAAATAGGAGGGCATTTAACTTAGTCAAATCTGAAATTTTGCCTAAGAGTTTGGCCATCATAATGATTATTAATTAATTAATTAAATTTCCAATTTAATTAATTAAGGAACCTAGGGTAATTACTAAAGTACCCCTAAGTCAATAGGACCATAACTAACCCTTTTGGACCATCCTAGGTTAGGTACTAGGTTGTCTCTTGAACTAGTAACAAGGTTAGTGTCACCCACTTAAATCTTAGGTTTTCGGGTGCACTATATAGTCTAGAGTTGGTTAGAGAGTTAGGACCCACATGGGTGAACCCTTGCGAATGTCTGCCCCCTAACTACCCTAACCGAATTCGGTTAGGGTGGTCCCCTCTTGGCCGGTTTTTCACACGTGCTTGCACATGTGTTGCTTGTACTTTCCTAAATAACTGTTCTTGATAGTTCATTTGGAATGTTTACTTATTTTCCCAAGGATCCTCACTTTGTTCTTGTTCTTGGTCACTGTTTAATCTACCTGCCCATTTTAATTGGGCATGTGTTATGGTGCCTAGGCTTGACATATGGATGTCTCGCACTTCTTTTGTGAATGATGAAAATGAAGATTTTTAGCTTAGGGTCTTAATTGCAGGTACATTTCTTAGACAATCTTGTTAATACATGGAAAATTGGCTAACACCCTTTAAGCCAATATTTTCTAATATGCCCAATATTTCTAAATATTGGGGATTGGGATGCCTATGTACCCCCAATACCTATTCTTAAAACTTAATAGGCGCTTCACTAGATGAGTACATTTTCTGAAATGTTACAAAAATAGTATAGTAATAGTCTCACATTAAACCTACTAAAGAGAATTACGACATTTGTTCATAGCCCTTACAAATACAATATGCCACATATAGGCTTACAACAATAGTCTCAAATGATAAAGGAAAGAATGAGTGTCTTTACACATAAGCAACATCATAGCTATAGTAGAAGAATGGCAACATCCCCGGACTTGAGGACTCACCAATAAATTGGAAAAAGTACAAGTCTTCTTGTAAATGTCCTAGAAGTTCTTCAATGACCAGAACCTACATTGTTGGGAAAATGGAAAGAAATATGGGTTAGTATAAACCACATGTACTAAGTATGTCTTATATGCATAAAATCACCAATGCTGGGTTAGTATAAACCAAACATGTACTAAGTATGTCTTATATGCATAAAATCACCAATGCATGAGAAAAGGCACAATTTCGTCAAAACCATGCTTAGCATCAAATAACCTTATCAAGCACATATAGGAAATATCATAAGTCAACCCAACATATAAGCAAATCAACATATAAGCAACTCAAGCAATACTTGTGCAATGCCAAGAATAAAACCCCATAATCCTATCCAAAGCTAAGTATCACATAAAGTCACCTACTTCATACATACAACATACCTTCATATTTCACTATGACATGCTTTATTCATAAGATCATATGTAACTTGATATGCATAGCATATAATCAACTTAATCATAAGAAAACACTACTAGAACTATCCATTAGGACCCCATAAGTGCAATGTGTAAGAGAAGTCACATACGCTCTGTTACACTATGTAGAAACCTTCAAGAAAAACCATAGCAAGAGTTCATAAACTTAACTTTTTCATTTACTTTTACATTAGGGAAAGAAGTTCAATAACCGACATTAGATCATGTGAGCCACATGAAATTCGGGGTTCTACTCTCACACCAAAAAGAGATGGTTAACACTTGCCTAAGGTGTAACCATTCATACATAGCTATCTAGGTGGATCCACTAAGATATAGTCCTATGTGGGCTGATAGTTAAGGGTCAAGGAGATTGTTACTAGAAGCCTTGAGTTTCTATACGTGGAGGTTTCCATATCATGAGACAACACATATCTTGGGAATCCGGACTTGCTAAACATGAGGAAACTCATGTGGGGGTCCTGAATTACTAAACGTGAGACCTCCATTTAATTTACATGCCCCTTTGATGTTAAGAATTTATTCCCTTTAGTAATTCAAGTTCACATTAGTCTCTTCTAGACTCATATGTAAATATCTTATCATAATAGCTCATAAATCATCATAAGTGAGAATAATCCTTTCACTTTAGAAACCACTAATCAAGTGAGTAAACCTTTAACTTAACATTTTATTATAATCATGAGAAACTACTTTCAATCATATAATAATCATACTATATCATGCATACATACAGCATAGCTACTTCATGTATCTAGGGTTAAGGATGAGGAATACTTGTCATAAATCATCACAACCACACATTATACATAGGAGCACTACTATCTAAGTAACTCACATTTCATAATTTAAAGAAGAAAGAACCAATCAACATACCTCCTTGCCTTTTCATGAACGTTCATACTTCCATTACCAAGAATATATAACCAATACATAAACAAGGTAAATTCAAGTAGTATTACTAAGCAATTTTCGTTCTACCTAATCTATATACTCATCATCTTCCACAATTTACATTGAACTTTCAAGGTATAACGTGTTTAGGAAAGAACAAGGGACTAAAGGGAGATCTCAAGTGATTACCAATAATTATCCATAGTTACATAGTAAATCAACAATTAAAGATCATACTGCACAACAACTGATTAACAATTTCGTTTCGAAAAGAGGACCCTTCTATAGATTGCCCTAGTCTTGGGGGATTCAGAAGTCATCTTTTGGAGGGAACTCTTGGTAAAGAATCCCAATAGTAAAAGAAACCATACCTTGAGAATGATTTTTCCCCAAAATTGAGGTGGATGCTTTGGTGAACTCGTCCTTCCCTTGGAGCTCTAGTGTTCCTTTAATGGAGGTTTGAGTTTGGGGAAAGAGAAACTAGAGAGAAGTTGGAGTTACGTGGGTTTGGGAAAATAATGAGGTGTTAGCTTAGTTAATTGACTTAGGTTATTTATATAGTCTTTATAACTAATTGTAACCGACCTAGATCCCTAATTAATTAATTAATCAATTCCTAACCACCCTCACTTAACCAACTTTTGGATAGTGAAGTGGGGTTCCGAACGACAGAACCCTGTCTACGGCCCGTAGACCAGACCATGGCGCTTAATGGCAGTCCGTGGTTCTGGTCGGAGAGTCCCCTTTTTGTCTATTTTTGGAAAATGTCTAAGTCTTTACCGATGACCACCGTCGACGGCTCTTCATTTGGCTCGTCGAATGCAACTTTCCAAAGACAGAAGTTAGGGTCAAATGCAGGGGTCTTCCTCAAGGACCCTTAGGATGCTCCTTGGGAGTCATACCCGGACGTTTCGACCCTAAACACACTCAACTATATGTTTAACACATTTTACCAAATTTGATTCAATTTCAACTCTTAAAACCCTTTGAAACATACCAAGGCACACTAGTTCAATTTTCACTTGTCTTCGAACGTCTTGGTCGTTTCTTGATGTCTTGACTCTAATACTTCATAAATAGTTTGAATACATTATTTTAGGCTTAGAAACACTATTTTAAGGCTTAGTTCATCAAGTGAGGCTCTATCTAGGTCATGGAACTTCTGGAGTATTAAACTAGGTCTCCCCCTCTCTGGCTGAGCCTCTTGCCACCTCACTCCTTAGAACATCAATCTGGCAGTCTTGGTTTCGCGACCTATCTAGAGAGAGAGACGAAAACGCATAGGTGGTTTTTTACTTTAAACTACATACCCATTAGTTTAAACCACAACCACTATGTAAAATCACCATTAATATACATCTTGTCCTATCAGCAAGCAAGAATCAACAATAATATCAAAACAAATTTTCTAAATCACACCCCAAGAATAGGGGATTTTAGCCACACATCAAACCATAGTAAAATACCTAAAATGATAAACAAATTAGATGGGTATAAGAAATTAAACCTTAATATGAGAAAATGAAGAAGGATGGAGAAGGCCCACTTATAATTTGAGGAAGAAGAACCTCTTTTTTCAAGTCTACCACCGAACCCTCTCCAAAATTGAGAGAAAATATCAAAAGCTATGTTCTAAAAGTGAAAAATATAATAATGTTTTGACTCCCTAAAAATAATAAATAGTTTAGTATGAGTTTAGTATTTATAGACTTCAGATTAAGTGCTGGCTAATTCTTGTGGCAAATTTAGTCGTGAATCACCGAGTGATTCGGTGATTCACCCTTATTCTAGTTCCTCGCCATTTGTGCTTTTCCTTCACTGTTTATGAATTTTGAAACAATGGGAGGAATAACTCAGCTTTGCAAAACTATTTGATGAAGCGTCGACTGCTCCTTTTCATCGCCTTCTTAATCCACTTCCTTTGGGGTTTCACATGTATGAACAAGGTTGAAATGCAACTCTTTAGTGGATCACCAAGTATACTTGGCGAAGATGAGTCTTCAACTTCAACTCTTTTTCATCCTTTTTGTTTAATTTAGCGCCTGTACGTCCATGCTTATGGTAAAACTCCAAATACCTTAAACTCCACATTTTTTATCAGATATTGAGATAAAATAAGAAATTGAGGACACTATTTGCATTAAAATAAAGTCCTACATGAGTCAAATTCGAAGACTTATCATGCAGCGAGAAATGTTTCATCTGTAGAATCATATGCCTCATCTGTAACATTTTACACATATGACAATTTCAAATTTGTAATATAACAACTTACTGCATCATGAGGATAGTTAAAAGATCTGGAGAAATTAAGAAATTTGTTGTTGTCAACAATCTCAATAACCTTGGAGATGAAATCTTTTCTTTTGTCGTTACCTGATGTCTGAAATAAGGAATTACTTCAAATGCCAAACCCTATATAAAATGAAAATGTATCACAAATCCAATGTTGAATTATTCAATAAAACATAAAAAAAAATTAAGAACATATATGTTTACCATGAAAGTCCATAGAAAGAAAAATAAAGTATTGATCATTGGATATAAAGAAGACAACAAGTATTTGACAGTTAATTGTAGCTGTCATGACCCAGAGGATAGTTGTTGAAATCCTCAATATCCATGGATAACTTCACCCAATTAAGGGTTATGTTGTTGTTGACATCTTTGGACATACGTGCATCATGTACAAACAAAAGTAATCACCATGTCACATCCGGAGAGCACCCCCCAGATGAACCGGTGTTGTCGGCCTCGAAGAGGACTTAGACAAGCCCTAAGCATTCGTCATAATATATCATAGGTTTAAAATACGGAAAATTTGAAACTTTTGCATATAATAATTTAAGTATACTTAGACTTTTCTTTTAGCAACATGATCAACATACATACGATAGTCTAATAAAACTGTCTCACATAAAAACCATCAAAAGAGTACGAAGCTTAGACTTAGATAATACAATACCAATATTCCATATTGCTTCTAACTATAAAAAATTCGAATGATAAAAGTATTAAAAGTGTATCTCTTAGACTAATACAATCTTCATGGCTTGAATAATGGAAAGATAGTATCCCCGAACATGAGGACCTACCAACACTTGGAGAAAGAGTTACAAGTAATTCAATCGACTTTCTTAAGCTTCAATAGTTACAAGCTTCTTCAATCGACTTTCTTCAGCTTCAATAGTCAGACCCTACATTTGTAGATATATAAAGGATATGGTTAGTACGCCACTTGTACTAAGTATGGGTATATGTTCATAAAACATTTAAAGACATGCATGAAAAGGACTATTTCTTTATAAATCATGCAATGTTATTTGAAAGTCGTTAACGCACATACAATAGAGTATATACAAGATAAGGATCACCACAACATAAAACATGATCATAATCAAAGACACATCATCATAAAGTCATATTAATATTTCCTGTTCAATAGTTCATAACAACATGAGATACAACACTTACCAATAATACCATTCCAAGCCTACAAGTTCAATTCTCATGTGAAGCCCCATAACCCCACATAATCAAGTAAACAAGATAAGATTTCATAAGTAATGATTTGCTTCATACAACTTATATCCTAAGTAGTCATCATCACATATAGCAATATAGACCAACACATGTTCATCAAAATAACCAACATAATATACGAGCAACATCATATATCATAAGCATTATACATTTCATGTTCGTAGTACATAAGAACAATCTCCTATGACTTCCCTTAGAGACGACTTGTGCAATGTCTAGTTAGAGTCCCATACCCCTACCTATAATAAGTGTAGACTCCTCAAGTAACCCTAGTCAATGTCCATTTACTTTAGTCTTTCATTTTACTTGTGGGAACGTCGATTTAACCAACATTAGAGCATTTGAGCTAAACATGGAATCTGGTGTCATGAAACCCCACACCGAAAGAAGGTGGTCTACTTGCCAAAGTAGAACCAAAACATGAACAAAAGATTCTAAGTGAATGCACTAGATATTATTACTATAAGGGAAACATAGTTAAAAAACTAGGAGATAATATTAAAGACTCATAATTCCATATTTCATGGAAGCCTCCATCTCATGAGAGTCATTATGAACATACCTTCAAACTTGGGAAGGGATACTTCTCATATCTAGTTCGCTCGGTGCTTAGCTAAATTACCTTTTTGAATTTCCTTTAATTTATCATTAATCATAAATATTTTCATAGGTCGTAGGATAATAAATCATTGTATAAACATGATCATTAGCTCATTCAGGTTAGGATGAGAATTTCCTTTCGTCACAAACCTTAATTAGTGAGATTAGCATACCATCGTTGTAAGACCTCAAAAATGACTTAGGTGAAATTGGTCCTATCCTGGTTATAATTATGGTATAAGGTCCTAATATGTAAATAATGTGTTAATAAGGCAGTGTCTAAGAGTTTAGGTGCGTTGGAAGTCATGGGACGACTAAGACGTTCGACGAATAACTCACCTATGTGTCTCCTATGTGGTTCTAAGTATTTATGTATGTTTAATGAAGTTATAAGGTCCTTAAATGAGTTATTATATCATATATAGGCATTTTGTCAAGTTTTGTGAAGTTTTGAGGTCAAACATCAAGAACGTCCATGACGATCGAAAGTGTTGCCTTGAAATGACCTTGAGTATCTAAGCATGTTTCATCGAGTTTTACGTGTTCTTTTTGGGTGAAATACATGTGATAGGTGATAAACTCATATACTATCATTTTTGGGTTGAAAACGTCCAGGCAAACATCCCCAAGTACCATCCAAGGGTACTTGAGGAAGGACCAAAAGTTGGTGCCCAGGGCTGCCCAAGACAGCCCAAACTACGGAGGTAATTGATGCCAAGTGGGTTAGTCGACACCCCATTGGTAGGGTTTCGTCAGTTGGAACTTAGGAGTGTGGGATATGAAGCCCAAAAAAGGCCTCAGTCCCAGACCACGGTCCAACATAACAGTCCATTGGTCAAGGGACGGACCGTCGATGGGCAACCATCGATGGGTCTGTCTCCTACGTGCAGTTCACTACCAAGTAAGGGGTGAACTTTTAAATTCACCCCACTTCAAAATAAGAGGTTTGTAGGTTCCTTAAGGGTCTTTTGTATATTTTAAACATGTATATAACTCTTTAACACTTAGAAGAATTCATTCTTCCAAATCAAAACCCCACTTAGAAATTCCCAAGAACTCCATTGTACCCAAAACTCAAGGAAGGGCTTGGATTAAAGAACTTAGTAGATATTCTTAATCAAATTTAAGAATTAACTTATCATAGTATGGTTTTTAATCCTTGAAATTTTCTTCATGAAGGAGCTCAACATTCAAAGATATTTTTTAAAGTGTTCAAAGTTGAATTGTCCAATTTCATGATATATCTATGGGTTCTTGCATTAATGGTTTCTAAACATTGAATAATTATTGAATTTTAATTGCATTGATGATTTCAAACTTAAATAACCAATGAACCCATGACTTGGATGAACCCTAGATTTTGACTAAGTTATGGGTTATTATATTGATCTAATGTTGATGAATTCTAATGTAGTTTTATGTAGGCTATTGATTGATGTAATAATTATAGTAAAATTATATATATGTTGAATTATATTTAGAAATGTGTATTAGTTTGTCCTAGTTTCATGAATATTGTTATAATTATGTTGAATTGTTGGTTATGGCCATGGGTAAGGGCCTTGTGATATCGAATTTGGTGTTTTGGCATTGGATTGAGGTATATTTGATGGAGTGGTGGTAAGATTACCTATTTCCTTTATTTTATGATTAATTATACTTCAATTAAGTCGTGATTGTTATGGTCCACTTATGGTGGCAGTTTTATTTGTTTTACTAGCAACTGATATGGCCTTGTCAGCGTTATTTAAAGTAATGTAATGATCATGGCCTTGTCGGCAAACATCTTGATGTAATATAGTTATTTGTGTAGTTGATTATGTGAAGTATGATAATATCTACCTACATTATGAGTAATGTGAAAGTATATGTGATCTTCTATTGATGTTATTTAGGTGATCATGTTAGACTATGATTATGGCTTTGTGTGTATAGTCTTAGGGTTGATGTATGTTATTTCTACTTGACTATATAAGTCCATGATGTGCATACTAATTATGATAGGATGGTATATAAGATAACTTAAAGATGATAAGGGTTATTTCTATGTGCTTCTAGAGTGACATGAAATATGTATTAAAGTGAAATATGTGGTGTTTTGTCTTGGTTGACTTGTGTCCCTTGCTTGATGTATGTATGATTGTGAAAATGAGATTTCGTGACATATAATCTTAATGTCTCTTAGTCTTGATGTTATTAATGATATGAGACATTAAATGAAGTTAAAAGGGTCCTTTATGTGAAACCTTGAACCTAGTGGTAAGGTTATCAATATTGAAGTCGAGAGCCGTAATGGTATCCTTCAAAGTAAAGGAATGATAGACTTAAGGTTAATTGGATGGAAAGGCATCATATTAATCCTTAGGAAAGCCATGATGAGCTTCTTGTCTCCATTGTGAGGTAGCCCTAATGGACCTTTCTTTGGTAGGGTAAATGTGATTGGCTTATGAACTTGATATTGAACTCCATTATATGAACCTTAAGTGTAAATTACTCTATGAGAACAAATGCTAGCACCGAGTGAGTATGGTAAGGGAAGTAGTTCTAGTTAAAGAATGAGACTAGATTACAAATCATGCCCTTCATATTCATTAATCATGTGCCTACATGGGATTTGTCTAAGTTCTACCATTGGCAAGTAGAACACCCTCATCGGAGTAGGTTAGAACTTTGGATTCCATGTCTTGCTATCATGGTCTATGTCGGTTATTGTATATTCTCATCATATAGAATACTTATTAGCATTATAGAAGTTCTATGAAGTTTAGGTGGCGGTATGGGACGATATCTATACATTGCACAACAGGCTTTGAAGGTGTTAGTTGGAGTTCCTAGGTCTTGTCCATGACCATTACTTGAATGTCCTTTATGTTATGAATGAGTCTTAAATGAACTAATGAATGTAATGACTTGAGTTAATAAAGTATGTTAATTGAATAAGTACTTATCTAGAGTAGTTAACGATTGTCTAGTTAAGGTGTGAAGGGGGCATAGGAATGGTCACTTCGTATCTTACCTAGATGAGTCTTAAGAATAACTCTAGTTAGGGAAATTGGTTGATTATGTGGATATGATCTAAACTTAGGAAGTCTTAAGGATTATTTAGGTAGTATTGAAGAGGTCAACAATCATTGACGTTATCTTCTTGATTTACTTAAGTAAGTCTTTTGATAGCCTTTGGTAAGGGAATGCCATATTATCTATATGTTGTTGTGTTTGGTTTCTTGTAAGTGTGTATGTGTCTTATTATAAGTATGCTTGAGGGTCATTTAGGTATTCTTAGGGAGGTTGTATGGGCGGTTTCTCTTTGTGATGCTTGAGTGAGTCTTAGGATAGCTTTTAGTGAAGAAGAGTACACGTTAGGAAGTGTTAAAAGGGAAGAAGAAGCACTTCACTGTAACAGTGAAGCAATTCATTGTACAGTGAATATGGCTTAGTGTAATGTTGGCTTAAAATTGTGATTGATTGTTTAAATGTTATCTTATGTGTTTCTAAGTTGTTAAATGTTGTTCTTATGATTATAATATGATTATAAATGAAAAGATGCATGTTTTTTAATAAATGTCCATTTTCATGATTTTCATGCATTATGCCATACTTAGTTAATGTGGTTGTACTAATCCATGTTTTTATCTATCTTTATAGTTGTTGGTAGGTGAGAAGCATTTGGGAAGCAATACTTGGATCGTAGCATCATTCAAGTGAAGTCGAAGTATGTCCTCAATTGATTCGAGTGCATATATAGAGAGAGAGAGAGATTGTCTTTTATGTCTTCTATTTCAAAGTATTGTCATAGACTAAGTACTTCTATATTAGGATTGTGTATGGGCCGTGTCCCAAAAGTATTCTCGTGTCTTAAATTTGATGAGATTGAGACTTAGTATTTCCTATGACTTTATATGAAAGAGTTTTTAAAGACTGTGAAATATTTTGTGAAAAGTTTTAATTCCGCACTACCTTTCATTTATATATGCGATGAATAATATGAAAGGGCTTGTACAATACCTCGAAGAGGTCAAGTACGCCGGTTGCAATCCGAGATTGGCCCTAACTTCTAGGGTGTGGTTTCGGGATGTGATAATAATCATATTGTGTAAGGCATACATGAGAAACATCATCAACCTTGAATTATCATACCCTTAACATGATCCCACATTTAACATATTCATAGCCCAGCATATATGCATAGAAAAATCATACATACTTCAATTGCATAACAACATCAATTATAGGCCAAAATTCACATAATAGAGTATTCATAGCTTTAGAAGACTCCAAGGACCTTCATCAAGAACTTACTCTAAATTCACCACAATTATCTAATAATATAGTGAAATACACAAAAAGATAACCAATCCCAACCACTCTAGTCATATAAAAGACACATTCATCAATAGGGATAAGAGAAAGGGGTTCATTGATGAGTTCATTCAAGCAATAGTTCCAATCCCAACGTTACATGACATTAGGTGAATGATATAACATAATTGAATCCATTATTTAGGGAAAGAACATGCCTCACACGAAATACAACAATTCCATATAATTACCCAAGAATACATACTTAATTAGCCATAGAAAATTATAGTTTATCATAATTAATCATAAATTTCGAGTTTGGAGGAAAACCCATTGGTAGAGTAAAAACCCTAGGAATTTGAATTTTTTAGAAATCACTTTGAAAGAACCTCTTGGGAAAAGGAATCTCAAGGGTCAAGAATCCATACGTTAATGACGATTCAATCCACAAATATTAAGAAGAAAAGTTTAGAACTTGACCTTCTTCTCCAAGCTTCCAATCTCTTCAATGGTGGTTGAGTAAAGAGAGAGTTTAGAGAGAGATGAGAGTGATTTGATGAATCTTATTTGGACTGCGTGAAAGTTGATTAAAACTGATCTAAAACAAATATAAACTCCTCCCCTATATTACCCAAAATACCCCTCAATTAATTGTCTTTTTGTGAAGTTAAGTTGACTTAAAAACGACGCGGACGAATCTGTGAAGTGGTTGCGCATCGCGGGGGCAATTTCATTTCTTTTTTCAAAAATATGGGTTGATGTAGTGATCCTCATGGAGGACCTGCGTCGCGAGGCAAATTTTTTGCCGTCCTGGTGATGGTTACGCCATGCGTGGCGGGCTCCACATCTTGGCTGTCGCAAGCTTCTTTGGCAGCTTGCTAACCAATGTTTGAGTCCTCCTCAAGGACCCTTCAGGTGGTCCTTGGGGAGTCTTTACTGGACGTTTGGACCCTTTATGCTATATTTTACCTATTTAAAGTCTTTTAAGAAGTTTTAGACTTCATTTGACACTCTTAAATTTACACCAAACATAGGGACGTCTACTAGTTCAATTTAGATAGTTTTTGGACGTCAAGGTCTTTCTTTGTCGTTTTGGCTCTAACCTTTTCTAATTGAGTTTAAAACATTAATATAGGTCTGGAAACATCATTTTAACCATTATTTAATAGGCGAAGCTCTATTCTAAGTCGTGGAACTTCTGGAGTGTTACATTATCCAACCTTAGGAACATTCGTCCCCGAATGACACAAAAATCTTTTTGAGAGTAAGGATAGACTCAATACTAGCAGTGATGTTCCGTGGTTTCACGGTACTTTCAATGACTTTTCCTTAAGTTTAGCGTATCTCCAAAGCCTTTTTGTATTGATTTTTTATGTAGTTTTCTATTTATTCTTAGGAAATTTGTCTAAAGGAGAACGCGGAGATTTTGAGCTGAAATTGCAGAAGTGACCACCTACGGACCCCACGACGGTCCGTCGTGACTGTGACGGTCCATAGGGGTCAACCGTAGTGAGATAATAATGGCTGCTGAAGGAAGTTGGGGAATTCTGACCAAGTGTGGGACTACGGAAGCTCACGATGGTCCGTCCTGCACAATTGTCAAAGCTAACAGAGAGTAGCCCTAGTACCCAACTTCAAAAGATTCTAAGTGTTGTGGAATGAAGTCCCTCGATGGACCGTCGTTCTTGAAATGGTCTGTCACACCTGTCCGTCGAGGGTAACAAGAGTTGATGAAGAAATAAGTAGAGATTTGTGCTAAGTATGGAACGCCAGAAGCCACGATGGTCCGTCATAGTCACGACAGTGCGTCACGAAGGTCGTCGACTCAGGCGCGTTTTTGGTAGATTTTTCCTTAAATAGATTTCCCTATTTTATTAGGTTTTGTTTTATTATAAATAGTTCAAAAGAACCTCGTTTTTTGGGTAGGACCTTTTATATTTTTCAGTTTTATTGTCTAAGTATTGAAATCTTGATTTTGGGATTTGATATTGCTTTTCCGGAATCGATCATTGGTATTTTGTGACTTATTCAAGTAAATTTCTGGATTTTGTTCATTCTCATCAAAGTAAGTGCATGAATTATTATATTATCAATATGAATTGTGTGATTATTAGCATGGGTAAGTAAACTCCATAACTAGGGTTATGGGAACCATGGGTAAATAACAAGGTAAAACCTAGCTAAAATAACAATTCTAGAATAGTGTCTTGCATGTATTGATAATTCTTTCGCTTAGAAGTCTTTTTAACAGTGGACAACATTATAACTCGCCTTATTGCTACTTGCCGGACCAAGGAGGTAGATAATAGGAAAAGAATTATCAACATAGATTTAGTGTATACTATCTAATAAGCTAGTGTCGATTGGTACGAGTAGAAACTTAGTCAAATATCGAATATGATGCTTAATATGAGGTAAATACAAGGTTTAGTAAAGCAACACACGTAGCCGGACCAAGGTGCGGAGTGAAATTCTCTAGATGCCGGACCAAGGATTTAGAGATACCTAACTTATCACTTTGCAGCAAGATACTAGGAAAGGATTGTTATAGCTAGAATTACCAAGTTGGGAGCTTGTGGGGAACACTTACGCCCTAGTTACTCTCATTACATCATTAAAACTCCAATACTTGAGCTTGTCACTTGTTCACTTTAATTTAGCTAATTGCTTTCATTAATCAAAACCCCCTTTTTGTTATTTGTTTTAAGAAAACAATTGACTTAATAAAAGTAATAAAAGAATAAAGTTAAGTATGAATTATTTTCCTCGTGGAAACGATCCCACCCTCACTAGTTGGGTTCTTTACTTGATACGACCGCTTTTACTGCGTTTCGGGAAGTAAATTTGAGCATATCAAATATTGGCACCGCTGTCGGGGAAATTGGCTTTTAGATTAACTTTAAGCTTATTACCGAAGTTTGGTCAACATTTTCCTAATTTTGCTTTTTTTTTCTTTTTGTTTTTGCCAAACACACGAAGTAGAGGAATACCCGTAATTTTGAACCTGACCAGAACTAGAGTGTACTTTAAGAAGAACGAATAAGAATTTGGGTCCAAGGTGATGAGGTGGACCCGCAAATTCCACCATTTGTCGATGCTCGTGAACCTGTAAATCCTGATATTCGTAGGGAAGGTTAAACACGGAGACAACCTCCCACTCCATGCCCTCAAGAATACAATAGGGGCTATGAAAATATCGCAGACTCTAATGGGCCACCCGTCTTTCCTCCTCTACCACACGGACACACTTTTGTGGTAACTAGTAGTCTAATGCAAATTCTTACTGCCAGAGGTTTGTTTTTAGGGCTACCTTCTAAGGATCCACATGCCCATATCGCTAAGGTAACGGCAGTATGCAAAAGTTGTGTAGGGAGGCCTGATTTGAATATGGATGTAATCGGGCTAATAGTTTTTCCTCTCTCACAAATGGGAGAGACTTCTATCTGGTTTACTGAGCTCCCTATAACTCAATATTCCCTTAGAATTAGCTGAGGGATGCTTTCTTAGCACGCTACTACCCGGTGTCTAAGAAACTAAACCACAAAAAGACAGAGTGAACAACTTTGTGGCATTACCGGGAGAGTCAGTTAGCAGTTCTTGGGATAGGTTCACTTCATTCTCGCAAAGTGTTCCAAATCACCGCATAGATGATGAGTCTCTGAAAGTGTATTTCGATCGGGGACAATATGATAATAACAAAGCGGTGTTGGATAAAATAGCGGGTTTGTTCTTATGGGGAGTGTCCTTATGCCGAGATTTCTAAAAAGTTAGAGAAAATCTCCTGAAATAATAAAGCTTGGAGTACTAGGAAGTCAGATACTGGGAGAAACAGCTTCGCAGTCCAATCCGCACACAACTCAGTCGCAGATGATCTTCGTGAAGAGATGGCTCAAATGAGAACTGAGCTTGGATTGGTGTTGAAACATGTTGGTGTGGGTGCAGAAAAGGTAAATGCGGTGAACTACTTGTCTAAACCACCACTGCCAAATGATGAATATTACTATGAGGAGGACTCCTATGCAGTGAATGATCATACGTTGGGTTTCCGACCAAACGCCCAAGGCTCAAATCAGGAGAATTGGCTCCAAGGTCAAGAAAACCAAGGTCGGAACTATGGTAATTATAACCGCGAGGGTCATTATGTCCGGGATGGGAATTGCAACCATGACAACAACTTCAACCGGGGTAACTATGTTAACAGAAATGATTGGAGTGGGCCCTATGTTCCACCTCAAAATTGTGAAGTTTCTCCTAGGGATGGTGGAGGTAGTATGGTGCGAGTTAAGGATATGATGCAGAGAAGGATGAGGAGGTTCGATGCTAGTGATGAGCATACTAAAGAGTTAAGGAATGACTTAGTAGGTATAGGGCAGAAAGTTGATACACATGTAATCTCGATGAAGCATCTTGAGTTGCAAATGGCCCAATTATCTGCAGTTGTGAACACACTGCAACCGGGTACTCTTCCTAGCAACACTGTCCAAAATCCAAAAAATGATGGGCATTGTATGGAAATCACTACTCGGGGTGGTAACAAAACCATTGATCCACCTATGTCGTCTGGTGTAGAAAATGTGATAAGAGATGATGATATAGTGGTGGAGGTTGGTGGTGAGTTAGAAGATAAAATGGTAAAAGATGTTGAGGTGCCTCAAAAGGTGATCCCCTTGCCTAGACCACCACCTCCTTTCCCACAAAGGTTAGTAAAAAAGAGTGAGGATGGTAATTACTGGCATTTTATAGCGATGTTGAAACAGCTTTCTGTCAATGTCCCTTTGGTAGAAGATCTTGAACAAATGCCCGGTTATGCCAAATTCATGAAAGATTTGGTTACAAAGAAAAGATCAGTCACTTTTGAGGATGATGATAGAATAAAGCAGTATAGTGCCATTGCTATAAGATCTCTAGTGTAAAAGAAAGAAGATCCGGGTGCTTTCACTATTCCTTGTACAATTGAGTTATTACATTTTGCAAAAGCATTATGTGATCTTGGACAAAGTATAAATCTCATGCCCCTCTCGATTTACAAGAAGTTGGGTTTGGGTGACCCAAAGCCGACTGCGATGCGGCTACTGATGGCTGATCGAATGGTAAAAAAACCCATTAGTATACTCCACGATGTGCTAGTAAAAGTATAATCGTTCATATTTCCGGCCGATTTTGTGATTCTTGATTGTGAGGCCAATTTTGAGGTGCCTATTATTTTTGTGAGGTCATTACTTGCAACTGGTAGAGCCTTGGTTGATATGGAAAAGCGGTAGATGAAATTCCGGTTGAATAATGAAGAAGTGATCTTCAACATTTGTAGGTCCATGAGGCATAGTGCTGAGCTCCAATGGGTATTTGCTATATCTTACAGAGTTGAAGAGTCATCTGAGTTACAAATTGAAGAGCGTCAGGGTGTAGAAGCATTGGCGACAGTGATCATGAATTTTGATAGTGATGGCATTGAAGAGTATGGGTCATTGGTCGCGGCACTTGATAGAGGTAATGTTCTTTTTAAACCAAAGAAATTTGAGTTAGATTTGCAATATCGTGAATCTCCACCCGAGAAACCATCTATTGAGGAGGCTCCATAATTAGAACTTAAGCCTCTACCACCTCATCTAAGGTATGTATTCTTGGGAAAAGATGACACTTTGCCGGTTATTATTGCATCAGATTTAAATGTGCATCAAGTTGAGAGTTTGGTTAAAGTGTTAAAAAGGTTCAAAAGAGCTATTGGGTGGACTATTGCGGATATTATTGGGATCCCTCCCGGTATTTGTTCTCATAAGATCCAACTCGTGCCCGATCATAAGCAAAGTAATGTGCATCAGAGACGTCTAAATCCATCTATGCAAGAGGTAGTGAAGAAGGAAATTATTAAGTGGTTGGATGTCGGAGTGATATATCCAATCGATGATAGTAGTTTTGTATGCCCTGTTCAGTGTGTACCTAAGAAAGGGGGAATGACTGTGGTCCCCAATGAAAAAAATGATTTTTTTCCAATGAGACCAGTGACTGGTTGGAGGGTATGTATGGATTATCATAAATTAAATGCATGGACAAAAAAAGATCATTTTCCTATGCCCTTCATGGATCAGATGTTTGATAGACTTGCCGGAAAGGGGTGGTACTATTTTCTTGATAGTTATTCGGGGTATAATCAGATTTCTATTGCACCGGAAGATCAAGAGAAAACCACCTTTACTTGTCCATATGGACCTTTGCGTTCAAGAGAATGTCATTTGGGTTGTGCAATGCACCCGCCACATTTCAGAGATGTACGATGTCGATATTCTCTGATATGGAGGAGGACATTATTGAGGTGTTTTTGGATGATTCTGTTGTGGTTGGTGTCTCCTTTGAGTGGTGTTTGAGTCACTTGTCTAAGGTTCTTAAGAGGTGTGAAGACTGCAATCTAGTACTAAATTTGAAAAAATGTCACTTCATGGTGAAAGAGGGTATTGTATTGGGTCATCCCATTTCAGAGAAGGGTATAGAGGTTGATCGAGCTAAAGTCGAGGTAATAGAGAGACTTCCCCCACCTATCTCTGTCAAATGTGTGAGAAGCTTTCTTGGGCATGCAGGTTTTTACTTGAGGTTCATCAAGGATTTCTCAAAAATTGTGCATCCTTTGTGCAAGTTGATTGAGAAAGAATGTAAATTTTATTTTGATGAATCCTCTCTTAAGGCATTTGGTGAGTTCAAAGAAAAGTTGGTGTCTGCACCTATCATTATTTTGTCGGATTGGAGCAAGCCATTTGAGGTAATGTGTGATGCTAGTGTGGTTGCTCTTGGTGTGGTATTAGGACAAAGAATGGACAAAATGCTTAATCCCATTTACTATGCTAGTAAAGCCCTTAATGAAGTCCAAAAGAACTACACCGTGACAGAACAAGAGCTCCTTGCAGTAGTCTTTGCTTTCGAAAAATTTTGCTCCTATCTACTTGACCCGAGGGTTATAGTGCATACTGATCATTCTGCTTTGACATATTTGATGGCAAAGAAGGATGTGAAATCGAGGTTGATTCGTTGGGTATTACTATTGCAAGAATTTGACTTTGAGGTGAAAGATAGAGAAGGGACCGAAAATCAAGTTGCTGATCACTTGTCCCAATTAGAAGATGAAGCAATGAGGGAGTTAGGTGAAAAGGCTCAAATTGATGATACTTTCCCTGATCAGCATGTATTGGCTGCCTCCCAAGACTTGATCCCATGGTTCGCAGATTTTCCGAATTATCTGGCTAGTTATATCATCCCACCGACTTGTCCTTTCATCAAAGAAAAAAATTCGTGCATGATGTGATGAAATTCTTTTGGGATGAGCCATACTTATATAGGAGTTATGTTGATGGGCTTATTCGGCGTTGTGTGCCGGAAGTTGAGATGTTGAGTGTTTTGGAGGCATGCCATTCTTCGCCTATAGGTGGGCATCAAAGTGGTATTCAGACTGCTCACAAGATCTTGCAATGTGGTTACTATTGGCCAAACCATCAACCAAGATGATCATAAGTTCGCCAAGGCATGTGATAGATGCCAAAGATATGGTGGCATTTCGCGAAAGCAAGAGCTCACTCTAAATCCCATTCTTGTGATTGAGTTGTTTGATATGTGGGGCATTAACTTTATGGGACCTTTTCTAAGTTCTCATGGGATGAAGTACATTCTTGTGGCAGTCGATTATGTGTCTAAATAAGTGAAAGCTATTGCACTCGCGAATAATGAAGTGAAGAGTGTCACCGCGTTCTTGAAAGAAAATATATTTTCCAGATTTGGAACCCCAAGGGATATTATTAGTGATGGGGGATCTCACTTTTGCAACAAGCTATTTAAGGGATTATTGGGAAAATATGGGGTTCGCCAAAAGGTGGCAACTCCTTACCATCCTCAAACTAGTGGGCAAGTTGAGGTGTTAAACAGGGAGATTAAGCAGATTTTGTCAAAAACGGTGAATACTAGTAGAACAGATTGGTCAAGGAGGCTTGATGATTCTCTTTGGGCCTACCCGACAGCGTACAAGACTCCCACAGGTATGTCCCCTTACCAACTTGTATATTGGAAGGCTTGTCACTTACCGGTTGAATTAGAGCATAAATCCATGTGGGCAATGAATAAGTTGAAAATGGATTGGAATGAGGTACGGAACAGATATTAAATGGGTTGAATGAGCTTGATGAATTACGCGTGAAAGCATATGAAAGCTCAGCCCTCTACAAAGAAAAAATAAAGAAGTACCATAACCAAAAGATTAAAAAACACAATTTTGAGGTTGGGGATTTGGTGCTTTAATTCAATTCTAGGTTGAGATTTTTTTCGGGCAAACTCAAGTCCAAATGGACTGGTCCCTACTTTATCACCCAACTATTCCCTCATGGTGCGGTTGAGTTGGAGAACAAGGAGGGTGTGCGGTTTAAGGTGAACGGACAGCCAATCAAAATCTATCTGGGGCACTCTGAAACGGTGAATGAAGTGATCGAGGCATACCATCTTTATGAAATCTGAGTAATCAAGTGTCCTACATCGTGCCGCGACGTTAAATCAACCGCTGGTTGGGAGACAACCCAATATGTATCCTCTAGCCAACTATAGGTTTTTCGTGATTTCCTAGTTATAGTTGCATGGTTCTTTGCTAGAAGTGTTGGCTAGAGCATAGTTTAGGGTCCGTGTCTTATAAAAGGGAAATACATATATATATATATATAAATAAAGAAATACAAAAATAATAGCTTAATGGGTGTTAAATTTGCAGATAGCACATCACCAGAAAATCCATAGAAAATTGGTCTGCATCACTCTTTGACGGACCCATTGACGGACCGTCGCAAGCATCCGTCGTGCCCAGGTATGTTTTTCAAATTTTTCTAAGTTAGGGCACGCATGACGTACCCCCACGAAGGACCTTCGTGAATGCGACGGACCATCGATGGGGACTCGTTGCATCAAAAACCCGTAGACCCGACCCGACCGGCAAATATTAAAATTTTTAAAACGTTTTGACTTCCCACCACTTAATATAAACCGTTTATTTCCCTCATTTCATCCATTTTCTCCCTCTTCATCTCCCCAATCACTCTTTTGTTCTCTAATCTTCTGATTTCCTTCCTTTACCGACATTCCCCAAAACCCTTCTTCTCCAACCTCCCAAAGTATTTTCCCGTTCTATGCTGGTAGGAGTCTTGGTCTAGTGCGCTACTCATCGTTTTGTGGTGTTGCATCTTTTATTCAGTGACTTCATTATCAGGTATGTGCTTCTGCTCTATCACTCATCTACATTTCGTTCTTGTTTTTCTATGCTAAAATACATGTTTCTGAATGTGTGGGTGTTTGATATTTGACCCCTAATGCATGCTAAGACCTCACCCCGACAATCCTAAGTGACTTTAGAACATTATTATTGTAAAAAGAATGGGGTTGTTGTGTTAACCAAATCGAATGGGAGGTGTCTGTTTCTGATATTTNTCTGTTTCATATATTCGTTTCGGACCTAGGTTGATAGTTCTCCGAAATTGCATGATAAAACGCGAGAAATTATTTCCATAGGAATACTAGAATGATGGGTAAATTGGTTAAGAATTGGGGGATGATAAGTTTAGTTCATATTAGCAAATTTAGGGGATGACTTATGCTTCTCAACTCTGTCACTGTAAGACACAATGAGACCCCGATGACAGACCGTCGTGGGGTCTGTCACACCAAGCCCCAGTTTTTTATTTTAACTCCAGTGTTACGGGCACTTATGACGGACTGTCATACCCACGACTGTCCGTCCTGCACAACCATGACGGTTGTCAGAGACCCTGATTTTGAGGGACTCAAAATTCTTTATTAAGAGTCCCTCGACGGACTTCTACAACAGACCGTCATGCCTATGACGGTCCGTCCTACACAACAGTCACGGTTGTCAGAGTTTTTCTTCCTGAGAGTCTCAGTATTTTTATCAAAAGTCCCTCGACAGACTTCTGCGATGGACCGTTATGCCTACAACGGTCCGTCCTGCACAACCGTCACAGTTGTCAGAGACTTTCTTACAATGGACCGTCAATGGGTCCGTCGTGCAGACTGCAACTGCAGCACTGCCAGTTCAGTTTTGGTTTGTCATGGTTGTTTTCTTCTACGCATGTCTTGTTTGGTTCTAATGGTCCCAATTGTTGTTATATGCAGGTACTAACATCATGGGGCACCAAATCAAGATCGAGTATACTCACGTGGCCATTCAAAGTCCATCACCCCGTCGGCCCGATTGGTCATTGGCTCTGACGATGAGCGTGACCTGGAATATGTGCCCCCAGGCACTAGCACTCTTGCACGGGTTGCAAGCACCACCAGAGTCACCCCCACGAAGGTGGAGCCCGGTGTAGTCACTGCCTCCCAGTTTGAAGAGGAGCGCATACTGACCGGCACGCCTTCTAGGTCTGCTACACACTCCTAGGATGATTCCGGCTCTAAGGAAGTATCGTGTTTAGAAGAAGTCTCCGGGTCTGAGGAGGATTCTGCTCCAGCCACTGCATCTCAGTCTGCCTCATCTGATGAGGCCGATAGTGCTGATTCCACTACAGCACCACTGGCTGGAGTCCCTCCCCAGTTGCCGACCAGCCCAACCGGTGGTGTGCTGAGGGGCACTTTAAGGTGTACTCAGACGCCAACCTGCCGAATGATAAGAGGGTTATGACCCGGACCCTTACACTGGAGAGGCGGGTCCTCATGGGAAGTCTCCCCACCATGTCGGCAATCCATGCCCTCTTCACCAGGCACCGGCTAGAATGGACGGCTCGTGATGTGGGCTGATACAGTTAGGAGTTGGTCGAAGATTTCTACGCCTCGTATGTGGCGACTCTCCGAGCCAGGATGCCCCCACAAAATATGCCCCGCTAGATCACATCAGGATCCGCGGCAAGCGAGTCAACATCTCCTTGCCAGTCGTTCACCGATATCTATACGGCGAGAATGTTGATGCCACCAGGACTCCTCTTACCTCTGAGTTAGACTACTGGTGGAAACAGGTTAAAGATGGACAGTTCCTGTGTGAGCCAAAGTTGAGAGAGACCACCATGAGGTGGATTTCCTAGTACTTGTCTGTTGATGGAGAGGCTGCTGATTGGGTACTTGAGCCAAAGGGAGCCAACAAGAAGGATAAGCTGACCCTCACGGCCAAGTTTTTATGGTTGATAGTCCGCCACTGCCTTTCCCCCACTGCTGCAGGCAATATTTTCACTTGGGATCGCGCAGTTTTGATGTCCGCGATGATAGCAGGGTTCGAGGTGGACTTCGCTTGGATTCTTCTGGCGGTCATGCATGAGAGGGACTTCAAGGTAACTACTACTTACCTATTTTCGTGCATGGTGTTTTATTTGTTCAGGTCCGCAGGTGT
The DNA here is from genome assembly GCF_001406875.1 of Solanum pennellii. Lineage (NCBI taxonomy): Eukaryota > Viridiplantae > Streptophyta > Magnoliopsida > Solanales > Solanaceae > Solanum > Solanum pennellii. The sequence continues at coordinate 17,613,790 of NC_028648.1, read as the reverse complement.
GCCTATTTGGAACATCGATCAGATCAAGACCCCGTCGGGCACCGTTGATATAGGCCTTATCAGGGATGAGGCTAATGAGTTGGATACATATAGAGGGCCCCGCCCAGAGGTACCTTCGCTTGGTGAGAACCTTGCGGACACTGTAGAGCAATCCCAAGTGGCTACCCAGGCTACATCTGAGCCTACTGACACCACCCCGGTCGAGTCTATCCCGAGTGGTAGCACCGCTCTAAGCTCCTCTCGCTCGACTCCCTCCGCCACGCTGGTTCCACTTGCTAGGGTCAAGAAACTTGAGGCCCAAAATGTCCACTCTTCTGCATCACATACAGCCTTGGACACAGAGGTCTATTGTTGAGGCGGAGGAGCGCATGGAGTAGAAGATGGCCCAGCACACAGAGAGGAAGATCATGGAGGTTCATCAGCGCCTGGACGCTTTTGAGTTGCGTGTGCTAGCCCAGCCAGCTCCTCCGGTGTATGCGTAGACCCTTCAGGATGCTGTAGAGAGTTTGAGAGAGGGCCTGGACACGATTCCAGAGGCTAGGGTGCCCGAGTCTGAGGCCCCTTCTGTAGAGCCCGCCGAGGATAATGTTTTGTGTCTAAAGCCTTTTTGTATTGATTTTTGATGTAGTTTTCTATTTATTCTCAGGAAATCTGTCCAAAAGGAGAACGCGAAGATTTTAAGCTGAAATTGCAGAAGTGACAACCTACGGACTCCACGATGGTCCTTCGTGACTGTGATTGTCCAGAGGGGTCAATCATCGTGAGAATATAATAGCTGCTGAAGGAATTTGGGGAATTCTGACCAAGTGTGTGACTACAGAATATCATGACGGACCGTCATAGCCATGACTGTACGTCCTGCACATTCGTCAAAGCTAACAGAGAGTAGTCCCAGTACCCAACTTCAGAAAATTCTAAGTGTCGTGGAACAAAGCCCCTCGATGGACTGTCGTGCTTGAAACAGTCCGTCACACCTATCCGTCGAGTGTAACACGGAGTTGATGAAGAAAGCATCAGAGATTTGTGCTAAGTATGGAACGACGGAAGCAATGACGCTGCGTCATAGTCACGACGGTCCATCACGAAGGTCGTCGACTCGGATGCGTTTTTGGCAGATTTTTCCTTAAATAGATTTCCCTATTTTACTATGTTTTGTTTTATTATAAATATTTGGAAAAAAACTCATTTTTGGGGTTGGAGCTTTGGATATTTTTCAGCTTTATTGTCTAAGTATTGAACTCTTGATTTCGGTATTTGATATTCCTTTTCTGGAATCGATCATTGGTGTTTTGAGATTTATTCAAGTAAATTTCTGGATTTTGTTCATGCTCATCAAAGTAAGTGCACGAATTCTTATATTATCAATATGAATTGTGTGATTATTAGCATGGGTAACTAAACTCCATAACTAGGGTTGTGGGAACCGTGGGTAAATAACAAGGTAAAACCTAGCTAAAGTAACATTTCTAGAATAGTGTCTTGCATGTATTGATAATTCTTTCGCTTAGAAGTCTTTTCAACGGTGGCCAACGTTAGAACTTTCTGTATTTCTACTTGCCGTACCACGGAGGTAGATAATAGGAAAAGAATTATCAACATAGATTTAGTGTATACTATATAATAGGCTAGTGTCGGTTGGTACAAGGTAACAACTTAGTCAAATATCGAATATGAGGCTTAATATGAGGTAAAGATAAGGTTTAGTAAAGCAAAACAGTATCCAGACCAAGGTGCGGAATGAAATTCTCTAGATGCCGGACCAAGGATTTAGAGATACCTAACTTATCACTTTGCATGCAAGATACTAGGAAAGGATTGTTATAGCTTAAATTAGCGAGTTAGGAGCCTGTGGGGAACACTTATGCCCTAGATACTCTCAATACTTTATTAAAACTCCAATACTTGAAGTTGTCACTTGTTTACTTTAATTTATCTAATTGCTTTCATTGATCAAAAACCCCTTTTTGTTATTTGTTTTAGGAAAATAATTGACTAAATAGAAGTAATAATAGAATAAAGTTAAGCATGAACCATTTTCCTCGTGAGAACGATCCCAACCTTACTAGTTGGGTTCGTTACTTGATACGACCGCTTTTACTTCATTTCGAGAAGTAAATTTGAGAGTATAAAGCAGCCCAACCAACAACAACATATAATCATAATGAATCATAGCTCATAGGAGTACTTCACAACTCCTTTCAACACATACCACAACATCAAACATAGCAACTCAATTCATGATGTACAACATATAAGATCTCAACATTTCATAACACATAATGAGGAACTACCTTCTCAACATCAACATGAGCTCAAAAATACATTAGAAAGTTTCCATACTATCATTCTTCTCAAGACAACACCAAAAAACATCTCAAGAAGACAACATGCATAAACATTTCATATAAGTGCAAAAGTAGAGCATGAAGGCAGTTTCTTAAAACTCAATTAGGTACAAATTTTACCAAAACATGCACCTATTTAGAAAACAAGTCAATTTCATACTATTTATTTATTAAGAGGATTAGTAAGATCAACTAGTAAAAATATGATGGTATCGGGTCTTCATGTCGGCATCGTTCTCCCATGTTACACCCTCAACAAGATGGTTCCTCAATAGGACTTTTACGGAGGCAACCTCTTTGTTCCTCAACTTCTTGACTTGGCAATCTAGTATCTAAACTGGAACCTCTTCATAGGATAGGTTCTCATCCACCCCTAAACCTTCAATAGGTAGAACAGACACCGGGTGGGCTATGCATTTCTTGAGCATAGAAACATGAAACACCGGATGAACCAAAGCTAGTTCACTAGGTAGTTTCAGCTCATAGGAAACTTTCCCAACCCGTTGTAAAACTTCACAAAGACCAACATATAGGGGACTTAACTTCCCCTTTTTACTGAATATCATTACCCCTCTTATAGGTGAAATCTTTAAATAGACGTGATCACCTATTTAAAACTCAATATCTCTTCTCCTATTGCCAACATAAGACTTTTGCCGACTATACAGCTTTTTCGTAGACGTTCACTTGCATCACATACACAAGTGCTCTCTGAACCGTGCAATAAGGTCACCCATAACACGGCTCTCCCACTTGAGTTATCTTAGCCTACTCCTAAGAAGTTGCTGGATCGAAGTAGTACATTATACATCTGCCCGCCAGCAGCAGAGGCGGAGACAGAGTTGCCCCTTATACGCGATGTGTTCTATAGACTGTCTTCAATCTATCTCTTATGACCCGAACATTCTCTATAGCCTCATATATAATCTCTGGACCAAAAAGTGAAGACTCACCAACCTCAGACCATCCAACATGAGACCTACATATTCTACCATAAAGATCTCCAAAAGGTGCCATAAAGATGCTCAAATGGTAACTATTGTTGTAGGAGAACTCAATCAATTGAAGGTGATCATCCTAACTTCCCTTAAAATCAATAACACATGCTCTTAACATATCTTCTAGGGTATGTATGGTACGTTCTACTTGAACATTGATGAAAAGCAGTGTTAAGTTTCACTTGAGTACCTAAACCCTTTAGAAAAACTTTCCAAAAATGAGAAGTGAATTGAACACCTCTATCTAAAATAATAGACAAAGGAATCCCATGAAGACTCACAATCTCATTAATGTAGATTCTTGCATACTCTTCGATCGTATAAGTAGACTTAACGTGGAAAAAGTGGGAAGATTTTTTCAACTTACCAACAATAACCCATATTGAATCATTTTGCATCCGGGTTTGAGGCAACCCAACAACAAATTCCATATTGATGTCTTCCCACTTCTAAGTAGGAACATCCATGATTTGAGTTAAACCAGCCAGTTTTAGATGCTCGTCTTTAATCTATTGGCAATTTGGACACTTAGCAACAAATTTCGCTATGTCCCTTTTTAAACCGTCCCAACAATAAACCTCTCGAAGGTCATGATACATTTTGGTGGCATCCGGATGAATAGAATAACGGGAACCATGGGCTTCTTCTAGAATTTTATTTCTCAAATCCTCAACATCCGGTACACATAATCTCCCTTGGTACCTAAGAACACCATTTTCGCCTTGAGAGAATTACTCATTGAGCTTAAAAAGTACCGACTCCTTCAACTCCATCAATAGAAGATCAAGATGTTGCTTAGATTACACCTCAACCACAAATGATGACTTCGAGTTATGATGGACCATAAAACTACCATTTGGAGAATCTTCTAACTGCACACTTAAACGAGCTAACATATGAGCATCTTTAACTAGTCTTTCTTCTCTTCCTCCACATGAAACACATTACCCATAGTCATACGACTCATAGCATCTGCAACCACGTTGGCCTTGTCGGGGTGTTAAAGGACACTCATGTCGTAATCCTTCAAAAGTTCTAACCATCTTTTCTGTCAGAGATTAAACTCCTTTTGTGTAAACACATATTGAAGACTTTTATGGTCAGTAAGCACATTAACATAAACCTTATAAAAGTAATGTCTCCATATATTCAAGGCAAAGACTACAGACTCTAAGTCAAGGTCATGAGTTGGATAATTCTTCTACTAAACATTGTGTTTCCTAGAGTAATAAGCTATCACTTTGTTATGTTTCATGAGGACACATCCCAAGCCCACTCGGTAAGCATCAAAATAAACCGCAAAGCCTTCATTGTCCTCTAGTAAGGTCAACCCCGGAGCGGAGGTAAGCTTATCTTTCAACTCTTAAAAACATTTTTATCAAGCTGTCAACCATTCAAACTTCACCTTCTTTTGAGTCAAAGTTGTCAAAAGAGAAGCAATAGACGCAAATCCATTAACAAACCTTCTATAGTACCCAGATAGACCCAAGAAACTTCTTATGTCAGTAGAATTCAAAGGTCTAGGATAATTTCTAACCGCATCTGTCTTCTTAGGGTTGACCTCTACACCTTCACAAGAGATAACATGGCCAAGAAAAGAAACTGACCTCAACCAAAATTCACACTTGCTAAATTTGGCATAAAGTTGGTGTTTCTTGAGGGCTTGCAAGGCCAACCTCAAAGGACTCTCATGCTCATTTTCATTCTTGGAGTATATCAAAATATCATCAGTGAACGTAATCACAAATGAGTCGAGGTAATCTCATAAATATGTATTCATTAGGTCCATAAATGCCACTGGGGAATTTGTTAACCCAAAAGACATCATAACTAATTTATAGTGTCCATATCTAGTTTGCTGTTTTGCGAACATCTTCTCCTCTCACCCTAAGTTGGAGATATCCCAACCTTAAGTCAATCTTGGAAAAGTAGCTAGCACCTAGGAGTTGATCAAATAGATCATCAATCCGAGGGAGAGGATACTTGTTCTTTATAGTGACTTTATTGAGTTAACGATAATCAATGCACATCCTAAGTGATCATTCTTCTTGTTCACAAATAAGACCAGAGAACATCATGGAGAAATACTAGGTTGAATGAAACCCTTGTCTAGTAAATCTTTGAGTTGGACCTTAAGCTCTTTCAATTCTCCCGGATCCATTCGATATGGACGAATTGAAATGGGGCCGTATGCAGTAATAAGTCAATGCCAAATTCAATTTCCCGTGCGGGAGGAACACTGGGAAGGTCGTCAGGAAAAACCTTCGGAAATTCCCTCACTACGGGGACTGAATCAATAGAAGGAGTTTCACATTCTTGATCTCAGTATAGACAACCCTTGACTATCATTATACAAGCCTTCAAGCAAGAAATGATTTGACCCCTTGGCATAGAATTTCCCCCTTTCCACTCGAAGATGGGTTCATTTGGAAATTGAAACTTCACTACCCTCATTCTTCATTCTATGGAAGCAAAATAAGCATGAATCCAATCCATACCCAAAATGATATCAAACTCAAACATGTCAACTTCTACCAAGTCAAGAGTAACTATATTGGGCAGCATTACAGGACATTTCCCATAGACTCTCTTTGCAATTATTGAATCGCCCATTGGGGTATAAACCGAAAAGGGTTCAATCAAAACATCGGGAAGTATATCAAACTTCCTAGCTACCAAAGGTTTAAAAAAAAAAGGATAGCACCAGTATCAATTAAATCATAAATATTAATAGACTTGTAACAAATAGGTCACTACCTCGGGAGAGCTCTCTTGTTCACCCCTAGCCTTAAGTGCATAAAAGTGGTTCCTTTTTGGAGCTTCAGATTTAGGACCGCTTGATTGAGTTTGGCTACTCCCCTTTCCTTGAATCTTCAAATTATTACAATCTTTAACCATATGGCCACTTTTGCCACAACCTTAGAAATTGTTCATTCATATAAGGCATTCACCCACATGTTTCTTACCACACTTTCAACAAGATGGTCTTTCTCTTGGTGAATCAACATCTCTTTCCTTTTTGAGATTTAGGATTAGACATCCTATCATTGCGAGTCTGGGGAAATTTGAAGGAACTTGGTTTGAAAACCTCTTCTTGAACTTAGGTTTGTCTTGAATGTCAAGCCTACTCTTAGAAGAACCACTTTCAAAAGACCTTGCCTTCGTAGCTTCTCTATTATTTTTCCTTAAATGACTCTCGTCTACTTTTTGTGCATGAATCATCAACCTAGAAATATCATGTTTTCATGAAGCATAATTGCACGACATTCTTCTTCAAGCTCTTCGGATATGCCCGTTACATAATGGCTCATTTCATCCCTATTATTTGAAACCCAAGAGGAAGCACATTTGGACAGCTTAATGAACTTTAAAGTGTATTCCTTTACAATTATACCTCCTTGACGAAGGTTGATGAACTTCTCTACCTTAGATTCCCTTTGCTCCCTTGGTACGAACCTATCAACAAAGTCTTTTTTGAAGATCTCCCAAGTCACGCGACCACCTCTTAAAGCCCGACTATCCTTCCATTGATTGTACCATATTTGAGACACATTCTTGACTTGATAGGCAGCAAGCTCAGCCTTTTCAGTAGTACTCACCCCCATAGCAAATAAAATCTCATAGACCTCACCATGGAAGTCTTGGGTGTGTTCATCGACCTTGGATATAAAGAACATAAGAGGATTCGTCATCGTAAAATCTCTCAAATGAGTAGTCATAGTACTAGCATGTTGGTTCTCTCGACGTATAACCTATCGATTAGCTTGTGTCATCATGGATTGAGCTTGAGTAGTAATGGATTGGCCCATATGGAGAAGGGCTGCTCATACCTCACCATCCGTCATGGCCATAGGATTGACCGGAACTTGATCATTCATGGAAACTTTATCACGATCAAGGTCTAGAACCTAGCCAAAACAGGTGTCGTTAACCTTTCAGAGGTCGTAGACAAGCCTACCTACGTCGTCATTACATTTGTTAGGTTAATTTTTATGGAAAATTTGAAACTTTTTGTTTTGTTTAAAGTGTACATAGACTTCATAGTTATAGCATGCATACGCATATAAAGAAGTTCATTACTCAAGTGTATCAACCATCTAATAAAGGATTATTCAATCTTGAAATAAATAGTCTTATAGCATAAGTAACAATTGCCAAATTGGCACCATTACATAAGTCTGAAAAGAATAGGAAAGAAATACTAGTGGAACATACTCCACTAGCCTAAACCTTACTAAGCTTGAAATATAACGGCAGGCATCCTCGAATGCATGAGGACCTACTAAGTCCGGATGAAAAGTCTGATGTCCAAACAGCTGCAATGAATGTCTTCATCACCATTCTGAACCTGCACTAAAATAGTATAATGTATGGGATTAGTACACACTTGTACTAAGTATGGGTGAATGCAAGTACACACCAAGGACATGCAGGATTAAGAAGAGCTCTCTCCTAACGATATGAATTATGAAAAGCCAAGTCAGTTGGACTTGCCAAATCAATATGCATCATCATTCTTTTGATATTGCACACAGCACATAACATATCTCATATAGAACGTACATATATTACATATCATTCGTTCATATGCTGTGAGACCTTGGAATCACAGACTTAACATTAGGACTTCCCAAAATGAGAGCTCAACATATGGGACCTCAACTACGGAGCCTTCTTTAACAAACACAGAGTCTGCTTCTTTCATTCATATGTACGTCACATTATTCATTTCATTCATTTTTAGGCTGATGTAAACACTAGCTATGCCTAGGATGAAGTTTAAGACTCTCATCGAGATTATGAAGTGAAATGACCAAGAATGACCTAATGGCATTACCTGAATCTTGTTCCACCTCATGATTGTCTTGCACATACATCTTCAGTATCATTCATTTCATTATCTTTCATACTTTGAGGAACTTCAACTTTAACCGACATAGATAATGTGAGCATCATGAAATCTGGTGTCTTCTCCACACCGAATAGAGGTGGAGTCACTGGGCAAGGTGAAACCAAAACATCCCTAGCTCGCTCACGTGGAAAATCACTGGCTAGTTCCCTATGTTGGCAGCATAGTTCAAAAACTAGGAGATTTAGGGAGACCCATATCCACCATGGTGGACACTCTCATCTCATGAGAAATACATGAACCTCCTCCCTTCCTGAAAGAAGGCATCACCAGTCATAGTTAGCCTATCGGTGCTCTATTCAAAGTTCCTATCTACATTCAACTCATACATCATCGAAGCTTGCTTCTAGATTGAGGTAGTCATAGCTCATTAGATTATTTATCATCTCTTCTTTACNTCATCTCTTCTATATGTACTAAGTTTGAATTGTCCTTACACTTACATATAGAGTGTTATTGAGACTTGTCTCTTAATGTTCAACACTCTCTTAGCTGGGTACTTTTGGTGACCTTATATTAGCGTAGGTACAACATGTCTCATTTGTAATAGCCTCTTATTGTGATATCACCCTGTTCTTTCTTAACATCTTTTCATTCTATCTTTGCTCACCTTTCATTATTTGTTCATCGTATAACATACACATGCTCTCTTGGAATTTACATTGAGGGACATTAATTCTAGGCGTAGATACAACTTGTCTCACTTGTACAATCCTATCCTCATGTAGCCACTCTTTCTTTGCTTATTCATCATTTAGCATAAATATACTCTCTTAGAAATTTCATTTAGTGACATTGACTTTTAGGCGTAGATGCCGATTGTCTTACTTGCACTAGCCTATAGTCATGTAGTCACTCTTTCTTTGCTTATTAACTATGAATTTATTCTTAACACTTTCTTTTGGAGTATGTTTGAGCTTTGACTCTACGTCATTCTACACTTCCATAAGTGAGTACGTTTGGTAACATTTTTCCTAGACTTGGTTGAGACTTGCCTCACCATTCATCTTAGCCTCTTATCATGGTGTCACTATTTTCATTAGCTTTAGCATATTAGCTCTTCATAATTACTCACCCCATTACGTGATTGTTCATTTTGTCATATGCCAATGCACTTGGCCTTTTAGTGTGTTTCACACTCTTACTTAACCCCCCTGGAGTCACATCAATTCATCACATACATCTTAGGTGCACTTACTTTTAAACGTACGCTGGACTTATGAATCCATACGTACAAGCCATGAGGCTTCATGCATAATTCATATAAGTGACTCATATTTATCAAAGATTATGCCGTACAAGACTTATGCATCTTGTAACTATGCCAAGGTCTCGAGTTCGATTCCTATGGGAAGCAATCATTAAATATTTATTCACGTAAGACTTGTGTATCAATACGGAATTGGTCAAGGGAACCCGGCTTCGAATCACTTGAGAAACACTTAGTGTCATATAAAAAATTTTATTTATGTTTTTCAGTTTGGAGACTTGAGGTCGAATCCCAACACCTACACTTCTTTTTCCTTTCTTTTTCCTTCCTCTCTTTTTCGATGGAGACCAAGAGGATGTGGGATTGATCCCCCACTACCTCATTTTTATTAATTTTTCTCCTAATTTCCACACCTATCAGAGAGGTTGTGGGTTCGATTCCCACACCCCTCATTTTATTTTTCTTTCATTTTTCTACTATCTCCATCACCTATCCAAGAGGTTGTGGGTTCGATCCCCACACACCTCATTTTTTGTAATTCTTTTCCTCTTTCATTTCTTCACTTGAGCCTTACCCCATTTTGAATTCCCCTTACCTCATTTTTATTATTAAATTTTTAATAGCTTGCATATGGCGAGGTCTTGGGTTCAATCCCTAATGACCTCATATCTTTAAAAAAATTTAAAATTTTCAGTTCCATTTTTTTCATCAGTTATATGTAGATTCTTAGGTAATTCGCTGGATATTTCGTACATTATTATATGCATATTTTCCAAGTAATTTATACAAAAAAAACACAAGGCTTTAACATGCCATATTCATGCTCCAAAACATGCCCAAGAACACGGCTACACACACATTGCACACATTTTCATCATCACATAACATACATACATGAACATAATCATCACGAAAACATATTATATCCATTATTTCTACCAGCAAACATAGCCAAACCTACAACAATCGATGGGATCTAGTGTCAGGGAAATGCAAAGGGGAACATTCCTAGTTTTCGGATTAGAATTCGACTGAATCTTAGGGGTCTCTTGGGAAAGAGACCAAGAGGAAGAAAACCCGTGCCTTTTTTCGTCGTTTAACACCTTTAAAATCTGATCTCAAGTGCTTCCAACTGCCACAAAAAACAAATGCTTCTCCAACAAAAGTCACGCAAACCGTTTGAAAAATGCTTTCACTTTTCCTTTTTAGTTTTTTTTTTTTTTGAGTTTTCGTGTGCAAGTTCTTCAAGTGTTGAACTTTGATTTTTTTTGTCCTTTTGCTGATGATGTACGTGATAATGAGAGTGAGAGACGTGAGAATGACAGTGTAGAGAGATGAGAGTAAGTTTAGGAGTAGGAGTTTTAGTTGAAGACTTAGTCAAACTAGGAATTTTTGTTATTTATTTATATTATTATTAATTTTTTATTAAAAAACTGACTTTCCCTTACTTAAATCAGGAAGTTAAATACCAATTAATTTAACTTAATCATTAAATACCAATTAATTTAGTTTAATCATTGCTTCTACTAAGGATCGAACCCGGTGAAGACTAACTCACGAAAATGAGTCAATTCGGGTCAACCCTACCCTAATTGTCTACTCCTTATATTAATTAATTACTAAATATTTAGGGTAATTACAATACTACTCTTAGCTTGGGAAACACCATTTTACCCTTAGACCCTCCAAACTTAAGACTACGCCTTTCAAGTCCAGTTAAGACTCATCCGGGTGAATCTTAATATTCTGGTGCCCTACATGGCTGGACCCAACCTTTCCTAGCTCAACTAACTCACTAAGTTGGTTGTCTTGGCTGATGCATAGGTTTAGAGTTTTGGTTCCACGCGCATCAATCTGTGTGAACCCGGTCGAATCTAGGCATTCTAGGTACGTTAAGCATCACTTAGCATAGTCAATTTCGGGGACATATAGTGTCAAGACTCTAGAGACACGACATAGGATTACTAAGAAAGAGAATTTTCCTAATCATCACATAGCCTCTCACTCATTATTGCGACGCGCTTCACAACCATTAACAAGACACTATATAAATGTTGTTTAGTGAGACATCAACCTTATGTTACTTAACCACATTCTCTAATACCAAGTTTGTCATATCCAGAGAGCACCCCCAAGATGTAGCCGACGTCGGCGTCCTCGAAGAGGACTTCAACAATCCTTAACATTCGTCATAACACATCATAGGTTAAAAATTCATAAAATTTAAAACTTTTACATATACTAAGTGAAGTATACTTAGACTTCTCTTTTAGTAATTGATTAACATACATAAGATAGTCTAATAAAACTGTCTCACATAAAAAATGTAACACTTTGAAAATCCAAGACGTTCTCTAGATCCTAACATAAGTGTCATAAGGTTTAGAAGGTGTTTTAAGGTCCATTTTAGTGAATATAAGTAATTTAGGAAGTCTAGAAACCAAAATGTCTAAGAACGTCCATGACGTTAGGAAACTAGTTCAATGAGGTGCTAGGGTGCCTTAGCCTATTTGACTAGCTTTTAGGAGTCGGGAAATGATGAAAATTGGCGAAAGGGTTTATAACATGTGTTTGAGTTGATTCATTGTCAAAACATCCGGGCACGACTTTCCAAGGACCAACCAAAAGCCCTTGAGGAGGACCCTTGCAAATTGGCAAAAAGTTGCCAAGAGGCAGTGTCCATCAATGGATTGCAGGCAACGATCCATTGGTTAATCGATAGGGAGTCGATGCCCCCATTAATGAAAACTTAGAAAATTTTGTGGGAATTCAATTTGGTAAATCTCTGATCAAAACCACGGATGTGCAACACGGAGGCCACAGTGCCCGTCGACTGACCTACGGCCCGTTAGTCGGGGTTTCGTAGGTTATTTGTGTTTGGATGTGTTTTTTTGATTAATTCATTTAATTATTTAAGAGGTTATTAGATAATTAAGGGTTGAAGGAGTTAAATTAAGTTAATTAAGGACCTCTATATAAAGACATGCCTAATTAAACTAGACCTAAGCTCATAATTCCCAAACCCGAAACTATCTTCCTTCTCTCTTCTTTCTCTCTCTAGTGAAGAACTCCATGATAGACCAAGCTAGGGGACGGTTTAATGGATGAAAAGAGTCAAGTTTAACCATCAATCTTCATCAATTAGTAAAGTATGGGATTATTTCACCTTTGAGACCTCTTTCGTTAAAGGGTTTCATCAAATTGATTTCAAAAGTTTGTTTTAAAGTGAGTTCATCCAATCTCAAAATTGATGTGCTGAATTTATTTGATTATAATTTATTTTGTATATTATGAATAGATTAACATGTATTCTAACTTAATTATAATATATTTTCATGGTTTGGTCTAAGTTTGTAGAAGATGACCTTTACCCCTTAACCCTAGGTTGTGATCTTGATATGAATTATATTGTATTGGTTCAATTGAATTGGTTATTGGTTGAATTACTATTTGATGATGTTGTAATATCGTTATGACAAAATTAGGATGAATTGTAGTCTAATCATGCTAGTTCTTGAGAAGTTGATCTAGGTTATGAAGTATGTTGTGACCTAAGTATCTTATCTTAAGCTCTGAACTAGTGATGAATTATGGTATAGTGATTCAATTGACTTTGTTATCATTTTGGTTATTGATGAGTGATGATAGTATACCCTAATTGGGTTGAGTTAAAGGATTGATGGTAAGACATTGATGATGAATTATGAAGCAGACTTAGTAAGTCTTGTGATCCCTATCCTTTACTTCAAATTATGGTTAATTGTAATTAAGTCATGATGTTGTATTGTAGTATGCCTTGTATTAGGGTTGATAGGATGGCATGATGTTGAATTGAAATGCCTTGAATATGATTTGTGAGGTGTTGGCTTAAGATGTAAATGTTATAAGGATGGTGAAAGATTTAGCAATGTGTCTTATCATGATATGAAAATGTTAATGTGCTAACCTCACCTATATGAATTGTAATTAAAAGACAATAAATATGCAATTCTTATTGAGTTAAGATGATTATGATGTTTACACAAGGGTTATACCCTATGATCTACAAATAAGCTATGTTGATTAATACAGACATTTCAAAAGGGACTCTAGCATAGTGCCGAGTGAACTAGAGTGAGGAGTGTCCCTTCCCACATAGGTAAGGTAAGATCACTAATGTAATATTGAGATTGGACACTACAATGCATGTAGCATAAAAAGGGTCCCAGCTATATCTCCAAGTTCTTGAACTATGTTTCCCCCATAAGAATACTAGCTTGTGGATCCACGTAGTTGCTATGTTCATGTTTTGGTACTACCTTGGAAAGTAGTCTGCCTTCTTTCGGTGTAGGGTTCCATGAAACTGGATTCCACATTAGCTCATGTGGTCTATTTAGGTTAGGGAAAGATGTTCCCAAAAGGTACTCTAACTAGGATGACCTAAGGGGTTTAGCTTAGTCTCTACTTAAACATTGCACTAGTTAGCCTTGAAGGGAGTCATAAGAGGATGTCCTTATGTATGAATGTGCTTATAATTCTATATGACATGTATATGGTGAACCTGCACATTGTTGATACTATATGTTGATTGGTGTCACTTATGAATATGTCTTTGTCTATATTGCTAAAGTATCATGCTATGTACTCTTAAATATTATGATATGTGAAATGCGGTTGGTCATGATTCTTGTTGAGTTACTTGATTGAGTAAAGTTATGGGGCTTTGATTGGTCGTTGCACTTGTTTACTTGATAGGGGTTGTAGGAAATTGTGTTGCTTTGGTCATGTTATAATGAACTCTTATTCATGCTTGTTGAGGTTATGACTTGATGGTTTAGTTGTTTTGACTACAAGTCTAATTTCATGATATGCATGTTGAGTTTACTAGGTGTGATGTATTTGGTCTTGTGATGTACATCTTTAGACTTAATGAATGTGTCTTAATCCTTAGTATGGTCTTGTTAAATGTACATAAGTCTTTTTAAAATAAATTGCATACCCAATTTCTTACATTTCCCATACATTATAGGCAAGGTTTCGGTCGTTGAAGGGCTTTTGGATACGATATTGAATAAGACTTGGATTTCTTAATCATCCAAGTAGGGTAGGTCCTCACTTTCCGAGGGTGATGCCACTATCAAGCCATGATGTTGTTTTTAGTATTAAGACTCTTATTTTTCTTTCTTTTTCATTTGGATATTAAATTTTGTATTACCTATATGTGGTCTTGCTTCATTGATGTATGGGCTAGGACTAATTTGATATACTCTTATTAGATGGTTATGAGATCAGACGACTATTTTGAGACTATGTTATATTCTATATACCTATATGTATTAAAAGTAGAATATTAAGTAATCTTCCTATACGAAAGGTCTATGTAAACTTCCGAGTAAAGTAATGAAAAGTCTTAAGTTTTCCTCTAAATTTGACCTATAAATGTAATGTTCTAATCTAAGAGGCTAGTCACAGTCCTCAAAAATGATGACGATGCCGATTACGTTTAGGGGTATTCCCGGATGTGACAAACTTGGTATAAGAGCATAAGATCTCTCAACCACGTTTATGTAGGTTCTTATTCATAATTGTGAAGCACGCCACACTTATGAATTGGAATCTATATGATGCTTAGTAAACTCTCACTTTCTTAGAGGTCCAATATCGTGCCTTTGGAGTGTTAACTCTATGTGCTTTTGCATTTACTCCTCTTATTGTGATTATAGGCAATGAATACTCTAAGGAATACGACATGAATGCTTGAAGAAGAGATTTCCAATGAGGGAGTTCCTCCCTGTGGTGATCAAGTTCCTCCTCTTGAAGAAGATGTGAATTGTTACCAAGCTTCGGCCAATCCTCCTTCTTTGACAGATGAGAACATAAGGGTCGCTCTCTTCCAAGTGGCACAAGTCATTACTACCCAAGCACAATCCTCCACTACTCCAGCCCAAACCATGATGCCCTAATCTAATCAGGAGTTTGTACCCCAAGCACACCAACAAGTTGCTACTATGGCCTCCCGTCTAAGGATTTCACTAGGATGAATCCCTCTACTTTCTATGGGTCCAAGTTTGAATAAGACCCCCTAGAGTTAATCAATGAAATTTACAAGGTCCTCTACAGTATGGGGTTGTCTACTAGTGAGAAGTCCGAGTTAGCCACTTATCAACTCAAGGATATTGCTCAAGCATGGTATGTTCAATGGAGGGACAGTATGCCTTTAAGAGGTGGACCCATGACTTGGGAAGTGTTCGAGAAGGATTTTCTTGATCGGTTCTTTCCTAAGGAGAAAACGGAAGCTAAATTATTGGAGTTCATCAACCTTCATCAAGGATGCATGAGTGTGCTTGCATAATACTTGAAATTCACTAAATTATCACACTAAATTTTCAAAATATGCTTCTTCTTTGGTTTTCGATCCTAGGGATTAAATGAGCCATTTTGCGACGGGGGTGTCGGATGATTTTAAAGAGGAGTGTCATTCGGCTATGCTATATGACAACATGAACATTTTTCATCTGATGGTTCATTCTCAACATATATAAGAGGCAAGGTCTAAGAGGAAGAGTAGAGATTCCAAGAGGGAAAGAACGTTTGATGGTGGTTCTTTAAAGGGAAGGCTTGAGATACAACACAAGCCTAGGTTTAAGAAAATCGTTTCTAATCAAGTTACTTCCAAGTTCTCTAAGGCAAGGGATGATAGGGTGCCCAACCCTAAGTCTAAGGGAAGGGATATTAGTTCACCAACCAAGAAGCCAACTTGTGGAAAGTGTGGCAAGAAGCTCTATGGTGATTGTATTAAGGGAACGGATAATTGTTTTAGTTGTGGTAAAAGTGGGAACAAGTTTAGGTATTGCCCTAATGTGAGGGCTCAAGACAAGGTTAGTGTTCAGGTTCAAAAAGTGGTTCAAATGAAGCTCCGAAGAAGAACCGTTTCTATGCTCTCCGCTCTAAGGGTGAACAAGATACCTCTCCTGACGTGGTGACCGGTATATTGAAAGTCTTCTCTATTGATGTATATGTCTTACTTCATCCCAATAATACCTAATCATTTTTTACTCCTCTAGTATCTAATAATTTTGACATTTTGCCTGATATCTTGCATGAACCTTTTATAGTGTCTACCCCAGTGGGTAAGTCGCTTGTTGCAAAAAGGGTGTATAGAAATTGTCTTATAATGTTGCCCAATAGAGTTTGTTATGTTGAACTAATAGAACTTGATATTCTTGATTTTGACGTCATTTTGGGTATGGATTGATTGCATGTTTGCTTTGCCTCTATAGATTGTAAAACAAGGGTGGTGAAGTTTAATTTTCCAAATGAGCCCATTTTAGAGTGGAAGGGGGAAATTCTATCCCTAGAGGTCGTATCATTTCTTGTTTGAAATCATGCAAAATGATCTATAAAGGGTGTTTATATAATATAGTAGAGTTCAAGATTTAGACTCCGAAATTCCTCCCATTGAGTCGGTCCCCGTAGTGAGGGAATTTCTGGAGGTCTTCCTAATTATCTTCCCAGTATTCCTCCCGAACGGGAAATTGGTTTTGGTATCGACTTGTTACCGGATACGATTCCCATTTCAATTCTTCCTTATTTGATGGCTCCAGCCGAATTGAAAGAGTTGAAGGCTCAACTCAAAGATTTACTAGACAAGGGCTTCAGTAGACCTAGCATTTCTACATGAGGTGCTCCGGTTTGGTTTATGAAGAAGAAGGATGGGTCCCTTAGAATCTGCATTGATTATCGCCAACTCAATAAAGTCACGATTAAGAACAAGTATCCTCTCCCTCGGATTGACGACTTGTTCGATCAAATCCAATAATAAAGCTACTTTTCTAAGATTGACTAAAGATCGGGGTATCACCAACTTAGGGTGAGAGGTGAGGATATACCAAAGACGGCATTTCGGATAAAATATGGTCAGTATGAGTTCTTATAATATTCTTTGGTCTCACGAATGCCCCTTAGGCGTTTATGGATCTCACGAATAGGGTGTTTCGAAGTTACCTAGATACAGTTGTCATTGTCTTCATTGATGACATCTTGGAAAAATTCAACAAATGAGACATGAACCATTTGAGGGTGGTATTACAAGTGCTTAAGGGAAATCAATTATTTGCAAAGTATAGAAAGTTCGAGTTTTGGTTAAGGTCGGTGGCATTTCTTGGTCATATCATATCTAGTGAGGGAGTTGAGGTTAATCCAAGGAAAACCAAGGCAGTGGAAAATCGTCCTAGACCATTGACTCCAACCGACATTAGGAGTTTCTTGGGTCTAGAGGGTTATTATCGGAGGTTTGTGGATGGTTTTGCATCCATTGCATCTCCCTTGACTACTTTGACCTAAAAGAGTAAGAAATTTGAGTGGTCGGAGGCATGTGAGAGAAATTTCCAAATTTTGAAAGATAGGCTTACTTTCACTCCGGTGTTGACTTTACCGGAGGGTACAAAGGGTTCCGTTGTTAGGGTGTGTGCTTATGCAACATAGGAAGGTGGTAGCCTATGATTCTAGGCAACTTAAGGTTCATGAGAGAAACTATCCAACTCATGATCTCGAATTAGCGGCAGTGGTATTTGCCTTGAAAAAATGGAGGCATTACTTGTATGGTGTTCATGTTGATGTGTATAACGACCACAAGAGTTCCAATATGTGTTTACTCAAAGGAGTTGAATATCCGACAAAGAAGATGGTTGGAATTGTTGAAGGATTACGACATGAGTGTTCTCTATCACCCCGACAAGGCCAGTATGGTTGTGGATGCTCTAAGTCGGTTATCCATCGATAGTGTATCTCATGTAGATTAAGCCAAGAAAGACCTACTAAAATATGTTCATAGGTTGGCTAGATTGGGTGTGAGGTTGGAAGATTCTCCAAATGGTGTTTTTGTGGTCCATCATAACTCTGAGTCATCTTTGGTAGTTGAGGTGAAGTCCGAACAACATCTTGATAAACCATTGATTGAGTTGAAGGAATCGGTTCTTGGTAAGCTTAATGAGTCATTCTCCTTAGGGAGGATGGTGTCTTGGGGTATCAAGGACGGCTGTGTGTTCCCAATGTAGATAGTTTGAGGAACCGGATCCTTAAGGAAGCCCATGGGTCCCGTTACTCCGTTCATCCAGGCTCGACAAAGATTCATAATGACCTTAGGGAAGTATTTTGGTGGGACGGTTTGAAAAAGGACATAGCGGAGTTTGTTGCTAGATGTCCAAATTTCCAACAAGTGAAAGCCGAACACCAAAAGTCGTGTGGTTTACTTCAAGAGATCCAAGTTCCTACTTGGTAGTGGGAAGACATCAATTTTGTAGTAGGTTTGCTTCGTACTCAAAGGCAATAAGACTCTATATGGGTGATTGTGGATAGGTTGACCCTGTCCTCTCACTTTATTACCATCAAGTGTACTTATTCAGCGGAAGATTATGCAAGGATCTTCATAGATGAGATTGTGTGTCTCCATGGTATTCTGTTATCCATCATATCGGATAGGGGTGCACAATTCACATCTAGGTTTTGGAGGTCATTCCAAGAAGGGTTGGGTACTAAGGTGAAATTAAGCACCGCTTTTCTTCCCCAAACGGATGGTCAAGCGGAGCGCAATATTCAAACCCTTGAGGATATGCTTAGAGCTTGTATTATTGATTTCAAGGGAAGTTGGGAATAATAGTTTCTATTCATCCATACCCATGGCTCCTTATGAACCTTGTATGGTAGGGGGTGTAGGTCTCTTATTGGATGGTTTGAAGTGGGTGAGCCTTTGCTTCTTGGTCCTGACTTGATTTACACGACTTTGGAGAAAGTTCATATCATTAGGAACCAGTTGCAAACAGCCTATAGTCGGTAAAATTCTTATGCCAACCATAAGAGAAGGTGATAAAGTGTATTTTGAAAAAATTTCGCCTATGAAAGGGGTGGTTAGATTTGGCAAGAAAGGGAATTTGAGTCCTCTTTATGTGGGCCCCTATGAAATCTTTCAAAGGATTGGTAAGGTTTCTTATGAGCTAAGGTTGCCTATTGAATTGGCTTCGATTCATCCGGTTTTCCATGTTTATATGCTTAAGAAGTGTATCGGTGATCCCGAGTCTATTCTTACTATTGATAGTCTTGGTGTGAAGGATAACCTCTCTTATGAGGAGGTTCCGGTTCAAATCCTAGATAGGCAAGTAAAGGAGTTAAGGAAAAAAGTGGTGGCTTCCGTAAAGGTGTTATGGAAGAATCACCTAGTTGAGGGTGCAACATGGGAGGCCGAAGCCGACATGAAGTCCTGTTACCCTCATCTATTTGATAACTAAGGTTAGTTTTTCTTACTAATAATGAAAATAATGACTAGAATTGAAGTTGCTTTGATTTTTAGTGAAAATTTGCAAAATGAGCATTTTTGGATATTGTTATAGTGATTACAATGAAGTATCCTAATAATTTGCAATTTTGCTTATTTGAGTTATGTTGCGATTTTGATGTGGTGAGTCTTTATGAAATGATATGTAGCATGTTGGTAAGTTGAACTTTTGCATAATTGATTCATAAATGCTATGTTGAGCTCTTGTTATAGTGAGAAGAATATTCCTCATAATGTAATGTTGAACATTATGTGTGGTAATTGAAGTTGTGAATTAACTTGTGTAAGTGATATGGTTAATGTTGTTATCTATTGTTGTTGGTTGGGCTGCTAGTCTTGAGTCTATTCCTTCCTTCAAAAGATTTTTTACTGTCATTCGGGGACGAATGTTCCTAAGGGGGGGATAATGTAACACTTCAAAAATCCAAGACGTGTTCTAGAGCCTAACATAAGTTTAATAAGGTTTAGACACTGTTTTAAGTTTCATTTTAATGAATATAAGTCATTTAGGAAGTCTAGAAACCAAAACGTCCATGACATCCGAAAACTAATTCAATGAGGAGCTAGCGTGCCTTAGCCTATTTGACTAGCTTTTAGGAGTCGGGAAATGATGAAAATTGCCCTTGAGGAGGACCCTTGCAAATTGGTGAAAAGTTGCCAACACTACAAGAAAAATGGTTTTTAACGAAGGGAAATATTGTCGTTATAAGTCCAAATTCGGTCGCTAAAAGCAATTAACGACCGTCATAAATCCTGTCATCGTCGGTCATTGAAAGTCCCGACGTTAAGAGTTAACGACCAAATTAAAACTGATAGTTAAAAGGTTTTCTAATGGCAACATAAATTTAGGTCGTTATAGGACATTTTTAACGACCGGATTTGCACTTTGTACAAGCCCTTCTAACGACCAAGAAGATTTGCGTTAATTATTCTACTTGCAATACGAATACTATTAACGACCACATTTCCTGTCGCTAATTGTAGTTGATTCAAATAATTTTAAGAAGACAATTATAAGAGAGTTTAAAGGAACCAATTTCATTCGTTATTATACAAAATTCTATACAGGAAATACAAAAACACTCAAAATAAACTAAATAATTGAATTCATTATAGAAAGTCTCCAGCTTAATACAAAAAACTAATTAAGAAAGATATATCATATTCAAGTAGCATAACATATCTTTATCAACTCCTTAAAAAGAAAAATATTGAAAAAAATAAATGATATGACATTGTCTTTAATTTAAAACAAACCTAACTAAAGTGAAAGTCATCTTGAACTTCAACTTGCTCTGTACTTTGTTGAACGATATATTCTTCATATTGAAATTCAAGATCTGTTAGATAAAAAATTATGTCAATTTAAAACAAGGAATAAAAAAGTATGTACTAAAAAACATACTTTAAAAGATGCAAAACATTAATGTTTGAAAAAAAGAAGGCATGTCAACAATAACTTTTAGTCTCATCCCAAGATCTATTAAGTATTTAACGATTTTCCACAATGATCAACATTGATTTTGTAAGGCCAACAAAACAGAATACACTAACAAGGGACTAGCATAATTCTTTCCTGCTTTTCTCTGAAAAATCCAAATCAATTATCATAGAATTTTTGTACAAACTTAATTAGAAGCTAATTAGTAGTCTTAATGAGAGATTGTTTCTTTTTTAGTAGTATAAAAAAACATAATACGAGAGAGGAATAGGAGTTAGAAGATATATTTGTAGTGTCCCACGAAACAAGCAGCTTTTTGAAGCTGAAACTACACTTTACTTTTCTTATAGGAAATCATTCAGAAGTTTCAAACAGAATGGAGAGTATACATACATGAATTAAAGATATTGTAACCTTGCAAACTTTGGATGGGTCATGTTCTGGGAATAAGACTACCAATTCAATAAAGAAATCACACAAGAAAAAGTATGACAACCATCAGACCAAAATAGAGAGAACGTCCAAAGGCACCAACTTAGCTTTTTTTCTAAGAGGGAGGCATAATATATTTTCTGCTTGTTACAGTAACATCTCTAATATAAATGAAGCAGAACATGAAAACATTCCAGAGTTGCCAATATCAAGAGTTGGTGGAATCAGATTCATTAGGCCTAACAAGGATGATCAATAAGGATTCGAAATTACTATTTGAATACACAAAAAATAGGGGAGATACATATACTTCAAGGAACAACACATGCAATTATAGTACATAGATACAGAGAAGTAAATCAACTACAAGACACAATGGCAAATGAAGCATTCATGCAGCAGGAAGAGATTCAGTGGAATAAATTTATTCAACTAACAATTGACTGTAAGAGAATAATAATCATGTATAATATAGCATGCCAACATTGAGAATTAATACAGGAAGGGTCAGCGTACAGAGACAGTGATCCATGCCAAGCTAATTCACTCCCTGCAATGGGACCAACATCATATCGAAGATACAAGGCGTGTGAAGGGAAAGACACAAGCAGCTCAAGTTTTCAAAATGGTCCACACATAATTTTTACACTGTCTGTGGATGAGAAATATGAGATTTTATGAAAAAAGGAGTAGATATTCAAATGCCACTGCAAAATAGAGTGTTCGAGGCCCACCGAGGATTATTGGTCTCATGTCTATTTTCAGTCGGGGTCTCGTAGGTCAGCTTTGTGTTTGGTTGTGTTGTTTTAATTGATTCATTTAATTATTTAAGAGGTTAGTTAGTTAATTAATGGTTAAGGGGGTTCAATTAAGTTAATAAATGACCTTTATATAAATATTTAGCCTAATTAAAGTAGACCTAAGCTCATAATTCTCAAACACAAAACTCTCTTCCTTCTCTCTTCTCTCTCTCTCTCTCTCTAGTGAATAACTCCATTGAAGACCAAGCTAGGGAAGGGTTTAAGGGTTACCAAACTTCAAGTTTCACCATAAATATTCATCAATTAGTAAGGTATGGGATCTATTTCATCTTTGAGACCTCTTTCCTCAAAGGGTTCCATCAAATTAATTTGAAAAGTTGACTTTTCAAGTGGGTTTCATTCAATCTCAAAATTCATGTTATATTTGTTTATGATTTATTTTGGATATTATGAATTAATATGTATTCTAACATAATTATGATATATCTTAATGGTTTGGTCTAAGTTTGTAGAAGATGACCTTTACCCGTTAACCCTAGGTTGTGATCTTGATATGAATTATATAGTATTGGTTCAATTGAATTGGTTATTGGTTGAATTACTATTATATGATGTTGTTGTATCAATTATGACTAAATTAGGATGAATCATAGTCCAATCATGCTAGTTCATGAGAAGTTGATCTAAGTTATGAAGTATGTTGGCAATTTACCTAAGTATCTTATCTTAAGCTATGAACTAGTGATGAATTGTGATATAGTGATTCAATTGACTTTGTTATCATGTTGGTTATTGATGAGTGATATTATTATACCCTAATTGTGTTGATTTAAAGGGTTGGTGGTAAGACCTTGATGATGAATTATGAAGGAGACTTGGTAAGTCTTATGATCCCTATCCTTTACTTCAAACTATGGTTAATTGAGATTAAGTCATGATGTTATATTGAAGTATGCCCTATATTAGGGTTGATAGGATGGTATGATGTTGAATTTAAATGTCTTGACTATGATTTGTGAGTTGTTGGGTTAAGATGTAAATGTTATAAAAATGGTGAATGATTTACCAATGTGCCTTATCATGATATGAAAATGTTAATGCGCTAATTTCACCTATATGAATTTTAATTAAAGAACAATAGTCATGCAATTCTTATTAAGCTATAATAATGATGATGTTTATACAAGGGCTAGACCCTATGACTTACAATAAGCTATTATGATTAATAAAGACATTAAAGACATTTCAAAAAGGACTCTAGCGTAGCACCGAGTCAACTAGAGTGAGGAGTGTCCCTTCCCACATAGAGAAGGTAGGATCATTAATGTACTCTTGATATTGGAGACTACAATGCATGTAGCATAAGAGGGTCCCATCTATAGATCCTAGTTCTTGAACTATGTTGCCTCCATAGGAATACTAGCTAGTTGATCCACGTAGTTTCTATGTTCATGTTTTGATACTACCTTGGCATCCGCCTTATTTCCGTGTAGGGTTCCATGACACCGGATTCCACATTAGATCATTTGGTCTATGTCGGTTAAAGCAAGATGTTCCCAAAAGGTAAAATGAATTATAGAAATGAACTCTAACTAGGACTACCTATGGGGTTTACCTTAGTCTAGGTAGGGGTATGGGACTCTACCTAAACATTGCAGTAGTTAGACTTGAAGGGAGTCATAAGAGGATTTTCTTATGTATGAATATTCTTATAATACTACATGACATGTATATGGTGAACTTGCACATTGTTGATACTATATGTTGATTGGTGTCACTTATGAATATGTGTTTGTCTATATTGTTAAATTATGATGCTATTTACTCTTAAATGTTATGATATGTGAAGTGGGATGTAGGTCATGATTCTTGTTGAGTTACTTGATTGAGTAAGGTTATGGGGATTTGCTTGGTCGTCGCACTTGTTGACTTGATAGGGGTTGTGGGCAATTGTCTTGCTTTGATCATGTTATAATGAAGTATTATTCATGCTTGTTGAGGTTATGACTTGATGGTAGAGTTTGTTTTACTACATGTCTAATTTCATGATATGCATGTTGACTTGACTAGTTGTGATGTTGTTGGTCTTGTCATGTACATGCCTATGACTTAATGACTATGTCTTATCGATTTGGTATGGTCTTGTTGAATGTGCATAAAGGTTTTCAAAATAAATTGCATCTTAATGAAATTCCTCATTTACCATGTTTTCATGATATGTGTGCGTATGGTCTCATACTTAGTACAAGTGGTGTACTAACCCCATCTCTTTCTTTTCCCCAACATTTTAGTCAAGGATCCAGCTATTGAAGGTCTTTTGGAGACGGCATTGAAGAAGACTTGGATTTCTTAACCATCAAAGTAGGGTAGGTCCTCACTTTCCGAGGGCGATGCCACTATCAAGCCATGATGTTGTTTTTAGTATTAAGACTCTTATGTTTCTTTCCTTTTCATTTGGATATTGAATGTTGTATGACCTATATGTGGTCTTGTTTGATTGATGTATGGGCTAGGCCCAATTTTATATGTTCTTATTAGATGGTTATGAGATGAGACAACTATTTTGAGACTATGTTATATTCTATATATTCACGTGCAATAAAAGTAGAAGACTAAGTACTTTTCCTATACGAAGGGTCTATGCATACACGATATAGATATACTTTGTGTATGTAAGAGGCTATCTAAACCTCTAAGTAGAAGTAATGAAAAGTTTTAAATTTTCCGCTAAATTTGACCTATAAAAGTAATTATGTAACCTAAGAGGCTAGTCTTAGTCCTCAAAGAGGACGACGACGCCGGTTACATATAGGGAGTATTCCGGGATGTGACAAAAATCATCTAAAGAATAAAAAACTTGGACTAAGCCAATGCAATATCAATATGTCATATAGGCCTTACTATAAAATAATTCTAATGATAAAAGGAATAAAAGTGTATCTCTTAGACTACTAAAATCTTCATGGATTGAATAATGAAAAGATAGTATCCCCGAACATGAGGACCTGCCAACACTTGGAGAAAGATTTCCAAGCTTCTTCAATCGACCTTCTTAAGCTTCAAAGGTCGGACCCTACATTTGTATATACATAAAGGATATGGGTTAGTACGCAACTTGTACGAAGTATGGTATATGCACATAAAACATTTAAAGACATGCATGAAAAGGACCATTTCTTTAGAAAGCATGCTAAGTCATTTGAATGCCTTTAATGCACATACAATAGAGCATATACAAGATAAGTGTCACCACAACATAAAGCATGATCATAACCAAAGACACATCATCATAAAGTCATGTTAACATTTCATGTTCAATAGTTCATATCAGCATAACATACAACACATACCAATAATCTCATCCCAAGAATACAAGTGAAATTGTCATGTAAAGCCCCATAACCCCACATAATCAAGTAAATAAGATAGGAGACCATTAGTAATGCTTTGCTTCATACAACTTATATGCTAAGTAGTCATCGTCACATATAGCAATGTAGACCAACACATGTTCATCAACATAACCAATGTCATATAAGAGCAGCATCATATATCATAAGCATTATACATTTGATGTTCATAGTACATAAGAACAATCTCCTAGGAATTCCCTTAGAGTTGACTTGTACAATGTCTAGGCAGAGTCCCATACCCCTATATATATTAAGTAGACTCCTCAAGTCACCCTAGTCAATGTTTATTTAATTTCGTCTTTCATTTTACTTGAGGTAACGATCGCCTTAACCGACATTAGAACATGTGAGCAAAACATGAAATCTGGTGTCATGAAACCCCACATCGAAAGAAAGTGGTTTACTTGCCAAAGTAGAACCAAAACATGAACATAGAATTATGGGTGGATCCACTAGCTTATATTCCTATAGGGAACACATAGTTAAGACACTTGGAGATATATTAGAGACTCATAATTCCATATTGCATGGAAGCCTCCATCTCATGAGAGTCATTTTGAACATACCTTCTAACTTGGGAAGGGATACCTCTCATATCTAGTTCGTTCGCCGCTAAGCTAAAGACCTTTTTGAATTGCCTTTAAGTTATCATTAATAATAAATCTTATCTAGGTCATAGGATACTAACTCCTTGTATAAACATGATCATTAGCTCATCAGGTTTAGGATGAGAATTTCCTTTCATCAGAACCCTCTATTAGTGAGATTAGAATACCATAGTTATTTGTGTAAGGCATACAAGAGAAACATCATCAACCTTGCATTATCATACCCTTACCATGATCCCACATTTAACATATTCATAGCCCATCATATATTCATAGCAACATCATACATACTTCAATTTCATAACAACATCAATTATAGGCCAACATCCACATAATAGAGTAATCATAGCATTAGAAGACTTACCTATTGCTTCCAAGAATCTTCATCAAGAACTTACTCTCAATTCACCACAATTATCCAATAATATAGTGAAATACACAATAAAATAACCAATCCCAACCACTCTGGTCATATACAAGACCTGTTCATAGCTACGGTTAAGGGAAAGGGGTCCATTTATGAGTTCATTCAAGCAATAGTTCCAATCCCAACATTACATGACATTAAGTGAATAATATAACATAATCGAATTCATTATTAAGGAAAAGAACATGCCTCACACGAAATCCAACAATTCCATATCAATTATCCAAGAATACATACTTAATTAGCCATAGAAAAATATAGTTTATCATAATTAGTCATAAATTTCAAGTTTGGAGGAAAACCAATTGGTAGAGTAAAAACCCTAGGAATTTGAATTGTTTAGAAATCACTTTGAAAGAACCTCTTGGGAAAAGGAATCCCAAGAGTCAAGAACCCATACCTTAATGACGATTCAATCCACAAATATTAAGAAGAAAAGTTGAGAACTTGACCTTCTTCTCCAAGCTTCCAATGCTCTTCAATGGTGGTTGAGCAAAGAGAGAGTTTAGAGAAAGATGAGAGTGATTCGGTGAATCTGATTTGGAGTGCGTGAAAGTGGATTGAAACTGAACTAAATCCAATATAAACTCTTCCCCTAAATTACCCAAAATACCCCTCACTTAACTGGGTCTTTTTGTGAAGTTAAATTGACTTAAAAACGGCGCGGACGAATCTGGGAAGTGGATATGCATCGCGGGGGCAATTCAATTCTTTTTTTTTTTTGAAATTTGGGTCGAGGCAGTGAGCGTCGTGGAGGCCCCACGTTGCGAGGCAACTTTTTTCCTTCCTTGTGATGGCTGCGCGACACGTGGCTGGCTCCACATATTGGCTGTCGCAAGCTGCTTTGGCAGCTTGCTCACTAATGTTTAGGTCCTCCTCAAAGACCCTTCCAGTGGTCCTTGGAGAGTCTTTACTGGACGTTTGGACCCTTTATGCTATATTTTACCTATTTAAAGTCTTTTTACAAGTTTTATACTTCATTTGACACTCTAAAACATTCACCAAACATAGGGACGTCTACTAGTTTAATTTAGCTAGTTTCCGGACGTCAAGGTCTTTCTTTATCATTTTGGCTATAACCTTTTCTAATTGAGTTTAATACATTAATATAGGTCTTGAAAAATCATTTTAACCATTATTTAATAGGCTAAGATCTAGTCTAAGTCATGGAACTTCCGGAGTTTTACACACAATGACTCCTTGTGTTTCTTCGATGTATCCGTATCATTCAACAAATATATTAATTTGGGATTTTTGAATCTTGGGCCAACTAGGGACACCAAGTCTTTCTCAGTTGAATGTTCCTTAGTTTTTTGTGGTTCTCCTTTCTTTCGTCTCCGTGGTTGTTTTTTTATTGTAAAAATAGAGATTGGCTCTAAAGAAGAATAACAATTTAACCATGTAACTATGTCAAACTCTCTTTTGCCAAAGAAGAGTGGCATGCCACAATAATTAATCAATACCTCATCCTTCTTTCATTATATTACAAAATGAATCATTTTCTTCAGAAGTTTATAGACAATGCTCATTTGAAAATATGCATTATTATTTATTGGCAAATTAAGATATTGACCAAAAAATCTATTCCTGAGAAAATCTTCCAAATCATTTTCCCGGAGTATGGTCCTAAAAGAGTCGAAAGATTTTTCCATGGATGAACTTATAATGCTATCACCAATAGCATTAGGATGAAAATGCACAGGGAAATTGTGTGTGTTGATAGTTTTAATCCCATCTTCCTCAACTTCATTTATTTTTTCTTCTTGCTCAACTTCTTTAGTTTTCCATTTATCTTATTCAACTTTTTTTCATTCTTCTTCCTCAACTTCTCTTTTTTATTCTTCTTCCTCAACTTCTTTTTTTCTTCGTTTCTTCTTTATTATTCATCATCAACTTCATTTTTATCTTCTTCCCTTTCTTCATCACCATCAACTTCATTTTTATCTTTTCTATCATCATCCTCCTCGTTTTTTTTCTTGTCCTTTTTCATCTATAACAATTTCATGAAGAATTTCGAGATCTTCTTAAAAAAACTCTTGGTTCTACTTGACAAGAAGAAATTCATGTTCTACTTGACAAGAAGAAACTCTTGACTTTACTTGAGAAGAAGAAATTCCTTTAGATGCAAGTTTTTTTAAAAGAGTGGAACTGGAATTTTCTTTCTTCTTCCTACCCGTTTTAGTTCTAGGCCTCAACTGGATCTTTGTGTCAATATTTAATACAATTTTTCTTTTGACATGAAACATTATATTTGTATCTAAACCCGCAAAATCAAATACTTTTTAACAAAAATATCAACAACAGAACACAGAACAACACATAAACAACAACACATTACCCAAATATAATTCAGTACAACATACATGAAGTACCCAACAAACAAAAAAACCCTCCCTAAACCCTAACCAACCAACTACTAATTGAAACTTTTTGAAAACAGATAATATTTTGAAAGGGGATAACAACCAACCAAACTACCGAAGTTACAAACAAATAAGCGATAAAGCACTAAAAATGTCCTGATTTAATACTAGTGAGTATTTCAAAACCCTAATTAAATTTTACCCCAGAAGATATCAATGATAAATTAGGAACGATGAGGACAATAAGGATTTATTGTAGAAACTATCGCGATAGATTACACTTATGTTGTAGATCGCAACAACAAGTGGATCTGTGAAGAAGAATAATGGAGAAACAAGAAGAGAGATGAAAGGAAAGAAAGAAGGAAACCAAATGGAAATTAGTAAAAGTAAATTAAATTTGGAATATGAAACAACATTTTATTGTGGAGAGAGGAAAAAATGACGTTTGTGTTCTACCTTTTTGATTTTTTTGTTGAATTTTGACAATATAATGTTGCAACTGTCACGACCCAAAACCGGGCCGCGACTGGCACCCACACTTACCCTCCTATGTGAGCGAACCAACCAATCTAAACCTTAACATTTCAATTTAATATCAACAGAAAGTAATGCGGAAGACTTAAACTCATTAATAAAAA
>NC_028648.1:17563331-17577286 GCF_001406875.1 Solanum pennellii | reverse complement strand
AAGTTCAGAGAGTCGATTTCAGTACCCAAATTTCAGAAGTCTAAGTCTTTTGGAACGAGACCCCCTCGACGGCCCTTCGTGCCCATGACGGTCCGTCGTGGGTTCCGTCGACTCACACAGTTTTTCCAGAAATAAAATCTGCTGCTCAAAACGACTAAACAGGTCGTTACAGCAACATATATTCAAAGTGATATATTTCAAATCCCGAGACCACACCCAAGAAGATATGGCACTCTCACAGTGCAATCGGCGTACTTGACTTCTCGGAGGTCTTGTACAAGCCATTTCGTATCGTTCATCGCATATATACATATGAAAAGTTGTGTCGAATTAAAACTTTTCACAAACATTCAAATAGTCTTTTAAATCTCTTTCATATAAAATCCATAGAAAATACTAAGTCTCATTTCATCAAATCCTCGACACAAGATTACTTTGACACGACCAACACAATAGAAATATAGTACTACTAAGTCTATTACAATACTTCAATAAGAGAAATAAAAGACATCGATGCCCTTGAGTCAAATGAGGACATACTTCAACTTGCTTTATAATCCAAGCTTAGCTCCCAAAAGCACCTTAACCTATGAATCACTTAGAGATAGATTAAAGCATGGAATTAGTACAAACACATGTACTAAGTATGGCAAAATGCATAAAAATCATGAAAACCGACATTTAATGGAAATATGCTCTTTTTGATTTAAATATCATAATATAAGCATAAGAACAACATTTAACAACTTAGAAACACATAAGATAGCACTGAAGCAATTTATCATTTTAAGGACAACTTTACAGGGAACTAATTCACTGTTACAGTGAAAACCTTCACTGTTACAGTGAAGTCTATCGACTTCACATAGAATACTTTTTAGCATGTAATTCTCCCACTAAAAGCAATACTAAGACTCACTTAAGTAAGAAAAAGAAAGACCGCACATACACCCTCTCTAGGAACACCTAAATGAT
The DNA here is from genome assembly GCF_001406875.1 of Solanum pennellii. NCBI lineage: Eukaryota > Viridiplantae > Streptophyta > Magnoliopsida > Solanales > Solanaceae > Solanum > Solanum pennellii. The sequence goes on along the minus strand of NC_028648.1, from coordinate 17,576,311 downwards.
CCTTAAAACCACCCATAATGAGATATACACACTTACAATACGCAAAACTCATGAACATGAGATTCTCCTACAAAAGGTGATTCTAAGGTTCACTTGAGTGAGTTGTGAAATGACCGCCCATACAATCTCTTTCACACACACTTAAGAGATCCTTTAGATTGCCTAGGATAAGATCATTCTCACTTAACACAATAGCATTCATAGAGTATGACATTCACCTCCCAAAGGTTATCAAAAGACCTACTCAAGTAAATAAGGAAGAGAATGTGCATATTTGACCTCTTCAAGATTACCTAACTATTCCTTAAAACTACCTAAATTTGGATCATGTCTGTATAATCAACCAACTTTCCTAACTAAAGTCATTCTTAAGATTTATCTAGGTAAGATACGAAGTGACCATTCCTATGCCCTCTTCACACCTTAACTAGACAACCCTTAATTACTCTACATAAGTACTTATTCATTTAACATGCTATCTTATCTTACGTGATTACATTCATTAGTTCATTTAATAGACATTCATCACATAAAGAACATTCAAGTAATGGTCTTGGAGAAGACCTAGGGACTCAGTAACATCTTCAAAGCCTATTGTGCAATATCTAGAAAGCATCTTATATCACCACCTAAACTTCATAGAACTTCTCACAATACTAGTAGGTATCACATATGATGAGAATAGGTAATAACCAACACTGACCATGGTAGCAAAGCATGGAATCCAGAGTTGTAACCTACTCCGATGGAGGGTGTTATACTTGCCAATGGTAGAACTTGAACACATCCCATGTACGCACATGGTTAAGGAATATGAAGGGTTTCTTTGTACTATAGTCTCATTCTTCACTAGATCTACTTCCCAAACCATACTCACTCTGTGCTAGCCTTTGTTCTCATAGAGTAATTTACGTTAAAGGATCATACGAAGGGTTTCCATATGTAGTTCATAACCCGATCACATTCACCCTACCAAAGAGGTCCCCTAGGGATGCCTTACAATGGCGACCAAGATAGCTTAATGACTTTCCTAAGGATGATATGATGTCGTTCCATCCAACAAACCTTAAGTCCATCATTCATACAAGAAGGATACCATTACGGCTTTTGACTTCAAGGTTCATAACCTTACCACTAAGTTCAAGGTTTCACAAAAAGGACCTTCTTAGGATCATTCAAGGTATCATATCATTCATACATACAAGACTAAGAGTCTTTAGCATTCTAATTCAAGACATCTCATATTCACATTCATACATGTATCAAGTAAGGGACACAAGTCAACCACACAAGACACACCAATGACTTCACTTTAGCACATATTGCATATCATTCTAGAAGAACATAGGAATAACCATTATCATCTTTAATTCACCCTATACACTACCTATATCATCATCAATATAACCATCATAGAATCATATAGTCAAGTAGGAATAATCATGCATCAACTTTAAGACTACATACGCAAAGACATAGTCATAGAATAACATGATCACCTAATATCAATAGAAGAACACATAATTTAACATTACTCACATGTAGATAGATATGATAATACTTCACATAAATCAAATACACAAATCATCATAATACTTCAAATAGTGCCGACAAGGCCATATCTTCAATATACATAAAGTAAAGCCAACAAGGCCACATCATTCACATAGCACCGCGACCATAAGTGGACCATACCAATCACAACATAATTCAAAAGCTACATTACAAAAAATAAAGAGAATTAGGGAAGCTTACCACTTTTCCATTCACACCACTTCAATCCATTGCTAAATCATCCAATTCAATACCATAAGGCCCTTACCCATGGCCATGAACATCAATTCAATACAAAAACTATAATATTCAATGAATCTATGTCAATTAAATATAGTTTTATCAATATAATACAACTTATACATCAGCTGAATACAATTCTTATATTATTCAATAGCCCATAGAAAACTACACTAGAATTTATAAGCATTAAGTTAATATCAAGTCAACCATAATGTAGTCAAAAACTAGGGTTCATCAATTAGACGGGTTCATAGGTAAATTGAGTTAAAATAATCTAATTAACATCAATATGATCAATATATAATGATTCAAAACCTTTAATGCAAGAACCCATGGGTAGATCATAAAATTGGACAACTTCATCTTTGAAAACTTTAGAAATCTCTTTGAATTTTCGGCTCCTTGATGAATAGAGTTTCAAGGATAAAAAACCATAACTCAATGATGTTAATCCACCAATTTGATGAAGAATTACCACTCAAATCTCCAATCCATGCTCTTACTTGAGTTTTGGCTTCAATGAAGTTCTAGAGAATTTCTTAGAGATTTTGGGGTTTCGATTTGGAAGAATGAATTCATCTAGGTATTTAGGACTTATATATACACTTAAAATACCCCTAAGTAAACACCAAAACTCTTATTTGTACGTTGGGTGACCAATTCAACCTTGCAACTTACAGTAAAGCTGCACAGGGACAGACCTCACCAACGACTGACCCTCAACGGACCGTTTGTCCATAAATGGATCGTCATGTATGGTCGTCGTTTGGATAAGAGGCTGTCCATTAGGATATTGATATCCCTAGTCTAATTCTTTACCAGCGACTCTCATCAACGGGCCATTGACTAGCCAACGAGCCATCGTTTGCCTCAGTCGATTGGGACTGGTCTTGACAGCCTTTGGCTCTAGGAAAGGTCATTCCTCAAGGACCCTTGGTTGATCCTTAAGGACTTTTTCCCGGATGTTTCCAACCCTAATATGTTCGTATACGAGTTTAATACCTTCCACATTAATTTAATCCAAAATTAACATATAAAACTCAACGAGACATGCCAAGAGACACAAGGTCATTTAAAGGCAAATCTTTCGAACAACATGGACGTTCTTAGACGTTTGACCTCCAAACTTCATTAAACTTGACACACTGCATATAAAAACTATAAACAATCATATACGGGCCTCGTTAACTCATTAAACACACATATAGGCACATAACATCACATGAGGCACATAGATTACTAGTAGTCGAACGTCTTGGTCGTTTCTTGACGTTTGACTTCCAATTCACCTAAATCTCAAGACACTACATCAATACCACCTTATAAAACATTTTAGGATCTTGTACCCTCATGAAAAACATTTTAGGCTCTAGGTTCACCTAAATCATTTTAGAGATGTCACATATATGTTGTCAAATATCTCCTTTCTATTGGGAAACATGCAGATAATTCTGTGATTTTTTATGACAGATATTATATATATTGCCACATGTCACCTTTATTTTTGGGCACATACAAATAATTGTGTGATTTTTTCATAACAAAAGCTATATATGTTGCCACAAATACCACATTTATTCCTTTCCAACATAATTGACATTTGCTCCAATAAAATAATAATAATAATTAATATTTTCAACAAAAATATCACTTTACTAATTGTTTTTTTATAACTTATCAACAAAAAGGTAATTCACAATGGTATAAATAACCATCAAAATTAAATATAATCAATGGTGGTAACCATAACATTTTCATCTAGACATATGAACTTTACTTTTTTAGGTCTAGGGCTATGTAGGTCTTCATTGTAACTAGTATAGTCACTTTGAGCCTTTCAAATCCCATAATCTTATAGGAGTGAAGCATATCTCATGCTAAGGAATTGAGAAATAACTCCACAAAATAGTACTTGTAGTTCATCACTCAAAAACTCTTTATATGCAGCATTAAAAAGTCCACAATCACTTTATGGTATACCAATAATTAGAAAATATAATAAACTGAATATTAACTTCACATTTCGAACATGGTAAGATAAGAAAAATAATGTGATACCTAAAAACTATTTCTTGCTTGTTGGTAAATACTAGTAACATGTATGACTTCAGATGGGTGAGATTTGTTCTTGCCTTGGTAAGATTCAAGAATTGACTAGTTGGTTCAATCTTTTTGCTCAAAAAATCCGCTGGATCTAAGGTACATTGGCAATATTGTAGACAATTTCTGAATCTCAGTGCACAATTTTCTGTTAGTCCTAGATGAGGACATCAAATCACACACCTTTATATGTCGTTCCTTCAATACAATGACAACCAAGACCCAATGAAACTCACTATTACAATTTACAGGGACATAAACCTCATCTATGAGGTTCCAAGACAGTCCAGTAGGTATACTAAACCCTTTGATATGATAGTAAATAATATTTTTGGTATGATAGTGTATGTCATATGAAGAGAAAGGGATAAGATAAGATTTCATAATGGGAGCATGAACACTGATGGAGTTTTGAAGAAAATTGTAATGCATATATCAAGAGTCAGACCAAGGTGAAATGGAAGAATTCACTTCAACATCTCAATGTCTACCCTTGGATTCAGTTTAGCTATATATAGTATTGAATTGTTGTTATATTTAGATTGTATCGTACAGAAGGTTATAGGTTAGTGGATTTTATTTGTATTATGAGTGAGTAGGTAGTCCGATACTACTTTGTTTGTAAAGATACAATTTTGATTATGAATGATATATGCATGTTACAAAAAAAATCTTTTGATAGTGTCAACGATTTTATTCTCATTTTGAGGAAAACATTGGCATTGCCAATGTATGTTTTAAAAACTAATTAGTAGTGGTATATCGATATTTAGAATGACTCCGGTGCTTCGAATTCTTTCGTAAATAGTACAAAATTACATCCACATGCTTCACTGATGCATCAACAAGTGTATTTTTGTATCAAGTATTTATGTTTATCCATGTCTAAGTGGGCATGAATTTATCTCATTAGTCCAACACTTATTGGGTTGAGACATTACGTAGAACTCATCCTTCTTCTTCGAAAATGCAATTACAAAGTCAAGTTGTTTGAATCCAAATTTCTAGCAATTGACTAAGTACTAATCATCCTTGTCTCTTCTATATTTGTGTAAACATTAAGAAGTTAACATCAAGAAGTACTAATAATTTAGTGGACATCAATAAGTACTAATAATTGTTGAATGAGATTACATTTTTGCATGATGCTTGTAAAGACCCTTGTTTATCCATTGTGAGAATGATGACATTATTTTAGTTGGACACTCGCCGATAAAGTTAAAACCTTCAAATGGATATTGTTGTTTCTTCACAAGTAACATCTTTCTTCTCTTTTTGTTGCTCTTTCTCTTCCTCTTTATCTTTCATTTTTTTCCTCTCTTCTTCTCTTTCTCTTTCTCTTGCTCCTTGTCTTTTGCGATTGAGGAAGATACTAGAGCAGTAGTCATTGGTTTTTTTTTGTTTTACTAGTTATAGATAGTGATTGAGAAATTGATTTTTTTAACCTCCTACACTTCAAAGTTGTGAAATCTTAATGGATGTATGGAGATCAATATTATATGTCATTTCCTTAAAAATATTAATGATTTATTTAAAATGGCTAGTAAAATATTCATGTTTCTGTTCATATTCTTCACATCAACAAGAAGAGCATTTGACGTTAGATGAGGAAGCATCACTAGCACAAGATTGAGTTGTTGCCATAGATAATTTCTTTGTGACATTTTATATACTAGGTAAATAGAAAAGATTGAGAGTTTACAATTGATCATGCAATAATAAGGGTAGCAATTTATACTTATCGTGACACATATGAGCATTTTGTTACCACAAATATACGTTTTGTTGAATCAAATGAATCTTCTGTTTCCACAAATGAATCTTTTATTTTAATATATGTAACCTGTTACCACAGATGATCATTTTGTTTCTCTAAAATATAGGTGACATGTTTCAACATATGATAACTATGTTGGAATATGTATCAACATATCACTAATATGTTGCAACATATGACACATCTTTTAACAAATGAAATATATTTTGGAAAACTAAACAAGATTATATTTCTGCAATCATTTGAATAAAATGTTCACACAAAAAAAAAAGAAACAAAAATGACTCTTTACTGAACAACAACAATGCATATGCATTTCCTCAAAATTAGAATTGTTTTTGGATTTGTCGATTTTCTTTCAAAAACAAAAATAATAGGTACAATTAAACCATTTTTCAACTTTCACATATGATTTATTATTCATTAAACCAATAAAAAGACTTAGTATCAAGAATGTGTTGTTCTAAAATTGTAAAATCTTTCAAAAAAATGACTTACCCATTTTAAGTCGAACACGACCTCCAGTTCAGAAAGAGAGAGTGACGGCCAAAGTTAAGGAGGAAGATAATGGGGAGAATATTTGTTGATTTACTCGGATGTTTTAAGGAAGAAGAAGCAGAAGATCAGAACGTTGGAGAAGAAGAAGAAAGACAGTGTTCTAATTTCTTTTACTTTTTAATGGTTTGGATAGAATTAAAGTATTTGAAAAAACTAGTATTTTTTATATTTATAAAAGATTAGAAAGTTTTGAAAATATTAATTTGGTCCCAGATTAAATTAAGTACATTTTGAAGTGGATTTGACTATTTCTTGGTCAAAGTTTCGCCCAAACAAAACCAAGACTTAATTGACACCTTTTATTGAATGACAAGGTTGGTTGGAGTTTCCAAGTGAAAAGAATTGAAGAAAATTGAAATAGGTGAAGATGATTGCAACAATACTTTGAAAAGATGAATTCATTGAGCCAAATTGACCATACCTCAACCCTTTGCCTATTTACAATGTTAAAGACCCTTGAGATCCTAGATGAACTAGGTTATGTGATGATCGGAAAATAATGTCAAACCTATGGGATGAAATATGTATGCATTTTTCTTTTAGAGAGTGAGAGTTGTATTGAATCCTAACGTTTTTATTGAATCGCTTCCTGAGACATGAAATCATTCTTATAAGAGGTCACTTGAATGCATTTGTTAAAACATGGTTTCCACTAAAAATAAGCAATAGTGAGCTTGAGATTAAATTAATATTGGCTAGTCATCATTTGAAACTTTTTGATCATGATTGAGCAATGCTTATTCTTTTCATTAGTCTTTTCGTGACACTTGCATATTAGCTCTCATTGAGAACTCTTGTATACACTCTTGTTTAACTGATTATTTTATTGATTTACATGAGGACAAGAAAAGGTTTAAGCTGAGGGTATTGATTAGTGGTACATTTACACTCATTTAAGTCCTTTTTAGTTCAACAATTAGTGTCCTCGATGCCTAATGTTGTCATGATATGATGATATTTTCATGTTATACAATAGTGGAATTCAATGGATAAGGTAAGTACTAAACCACCCGAAGAGATGCTAGAAATGTTGAAATTGTGTTTAAAAAAACCCCAAGCTGAAGCTTGCCAAAAGAGAAATGTGAATGGCTGATATGAAGCTTACAGTACTTGATAAAAAGAGGTCAAGTCAAGTTGGCGAAGAAAGAAAAATTTGGCGTTTTGCTGAAGAGAAAAAAGGGTCTGAGTTTTTGCACCAAATGTCAAAAACTTCAAAGTTAAAATGAAGGTCGAGAAAGCGATAAAGGTGTTCATCGGCAACATGATGAATATGAAAGGTGTACTTGGTTGAGTTTTCCAGTTGAGGATTAAATTATCAGAAGCTTGAGACTATAAAAGGGCAAGCGGAAGGACCTAAGGATGATTAGTCGAATGTGTTATTTGAGTCTGACAAATCTCACTGAACAAGTCGCGAAATAGGTATGAATTTATTTGTGGGGAGTCTATAAATAGTTAATTAAAGAGAGAGTAAGTAACTTTTAAACATTAAAAATTTTAGACATTGAGTTAAAGCTTTTTCCCCATTCTCATTAGTGTTTAGGGTTTTTGATATATTTATAATCAACACTTAGAGTGTTAAATTCAAAGTGAGTCTTGAAGATTGGCTTAATCCACTTTGGGTAAAATCTCTTTTCATTTAATGTGTGTCTAAAACTCCAAAGGTCTAGGGGTGCGATTATGGGGTTGGGTGTTGATATATTTTAGTGGCTTTGGTGTCTTCCTCTGTTTTAATCACAAATTCAAACAGTTTAACATGAAATTAATTGATGAGTTAAGATTTCCAGCTTAGCCCTAGGTCTGATCTTCGACTGATGCCCTAAAGGGATTAATAGTAGTGATTAAATAGTTTTATTCTTGCAATCTGGATTTTGTTTCTATGTTCTCACTTGAAGAAGGGTTTGTAGGCATATCTTTGTTGATAAATATGCTTGAAATATATTATTATAAAGTAATTAGTTTATGTGTAAGTTGCATAAATGAGATCGAAGGAGATTTTGTGCTATGTTACTTTGAGATCGAAATAATATTTGTATCAATAATGATCACCTAGATTTTTTAGCAAGCACGTTAACCTCTTTATTAAATCAATGCTAACCCCCACACTCCTAGATTGGTTCTTAACTATATTCCCCTATTTTTATTAGTTTAATGGTTACTGTCAACTCATAACTATTTTCATTAAACTTGATGGAGTTATTCCACCCTTTGTCTAGTAGCTACCCAATTTCCTAATTGAATTCTTCGCACTATATCACTCCCTTTGGGATTAGATCCCGACTCTTAGTTGGGTTTTTATTGCTTACAACCTCTTATTATCTTACTTCTTTCGAGGATAAATTGAGTGTTGTCAATGGGGCATATCATAAATTTGTAATACGGTAAAAAAAGAAAAATGCCCAAAAGTGACTAGAAAAACTGACACAAGACATAACCCTGCACTTGAGGTCATCTATACAGGAGCTAGTAAGTATAGAAAGACAAAATGTAAAAGAACTTACCAAGAAAAATAGAAAACATAAGTTAGTACAAAAGAGAGAAAGAAACAAGTCTATGAACGACACAAGCTCACGACAATCTGAATATATGATGGCCAAGGTAGATTCGACGCTCACTGAGGGTGGGTCATACTAGGAGCTACATCAGAAGAAGATGAAGAAATGTAGTCTGAGTACAAAAACATGATATACTGTGTAGGCATAATAGGTTGACCAAGCTCAGAAAGATTAATGTATTATTGAAGCACGATGATACTAGAAAATCAAGGATAAATTCAGAGATACGACAACCATACTACGGAGAACATGTAAACTATATTAGTAATTCAGTCACATGCTAGACCTAAAATACAAAGTAACTCAAGTATACACAATAGCCAAATCACACAATGATGCAACAAAACTAACGAAATAGAGAAAAGTAAGAAGCTCAAAAGAAACATCAACTGCCTGGAATAGTGCCTCGAACTTGGTATTAGAGTACCAATAACCCAAATATATGTCAACGCGCCACCCAGAATAATACCTTAGACTTATCATTCAATATAGATAGCAACATGTACCTAATATCTAAGTTAATGGGCCACCCATAATGGTACGCCATACTTATTGGTGCAAAAGTATCCAAAAGTACAAGAAATCAAGTAAATGAGCATGTTTAACATTTTATGTCATAAAAGTCTCAAGGTCTACTATATCATTAGAATAACTAATCTTTTTTACTAATACCAAGTCTTTTTTCTAGCAATGAGCCTTCAAGTTCAACAACCACATTCAAAAATCATAAAGAATCCCAAAGCTTCACATCAAATCTTCACACACCAAACACATATTCGGGTAATTCCCATCATAGTACAGACATACTAACCTGGGAGTCTAGATTGTCCACCCTCACGACCTTGGGCCCAATAATCAAATAATCAGGTATGGAAGCTCAATAATAACCATAAACAACCAACAATTCAATCAAAGCACAAATACATGGTAACCTAAGTTTCACGTCACCTAGAAGACAATTCTAAGGATATTGAACGATACAATAAAAAAGGATCAACCCAAACTTAGCCTTTTCAAGGCTAAATCTACACTAAACACCTAGTAACGGGTTATAAGTCGACTAAGTTTTAATAAGCACAAACTAACCCTAATTTTTGACTTAATCAAACAATACTACTTGAAATAAATTTTATCTTATAAGCCAAGTGTATAAAAGAGAAACAATAACCAACCTCAAGGTTCAAAACACATTTGAACATTCACTCTAGTGCTTTTCCATTCCGGAGATCCTGAAACACCTGGCAAGCTATTAAGAACATAATGGGCAAATCAATACAAGACTAACGACTTCCATATTAGAAATGCAAAATACAACCAGAATCAGGTAAAAATACGAACATCTAATGACATTACATAATTATCAAAAAAAATTGTCAACCTGTTCCCCTCAGAGTGAGGGTCACATGCCCTAAAGATGGGCAAAATGGAGTTCATTTTGGACCTCAAGTGGTCTAAAGATTTAAAAAAGGAATTACGGTCAATATTGAAATTAAATTATGAAAATAAAGCTTGAATCAAGTTTAAATAGTGAAAAGGAGGAAATTTACTTTGAATCGCTTGATTTGGTGAAGATTTGAGCAAGAAAGCCCTTGATGAAGCTCTACTTTTAATGGGTTTCTTCCGTGAAGAAATTAAAAAGAAAAGTGATTAATCCTAGTGATAACCGCAAAGAGATCATATGGTCTCTCAAGCGACCATTTTTTTGCCAACAACATGCCGTAAATGTGGTCCCCATCTAAGATACGGCTACCGCATAGGCAGCTACCAGGCTGCAAAAGCGGCGATCTTGTCACAAGAGTGTCCCCCTGCCCCTTGGTTCCTCTTGCTAATGCGGCCCCTTGGCCGCTTAAGCAACCACCTCAGAAGTGACCGAGGGTCGCCAATAGTGATTGCACGAGAGCCTGCATAAGTAATTTGGAGTATAAATCTCCAAATCCTCAAATGACCCCTCAAAATCATACAGGGTTATAAACAATAAAAACTAAAAACGCTAACCATTTAAAATGATATTCTGAACTCAACGAGATCGATAAAATAGCCAGCAGTGCCCCGTCCCGCATAGACTCGCTTCACCTCGCCCCACTTATTCTATCTTTTTTCTTTTTGAACTAACAAAATATTAAAATATAAAATTATAACATGCCTTTCAAATAATTGTTAATCTTATAATGCAAAAAATGTTAAACTATTAAAAAAATTGTAATAAAAATATTGCATTTATCTATTCTATATAATAACTACACAAATTGGTGAAATGAAAAAACGGCGAAAATAAAGAGACAAAAAGAGACTAACTATTTACCAAAAAAATATCGTTCAATGTGAATCCAGTGAATTGGAGAACTAAACGTGAAGAATCGGACAAAATTATTCGTTGTAGGCAAATGCGAACCCCTAATTTGAATACTAGGGGTGCACCAATATTATGAGTTGAAGAATCATAAAATGTGGGGGTAGCTGAAATCAAACTGCAGTCGTGTGATTGATCACATTGCTTTGTACTAGCAGTACTAACTGCCTTTTATTCTCTCCGTGATGACAAATTTATTTATATTTTAATTTCTTTCAGCTTTTCAAAGGATATACATACATATTTTTTCGAAGTTAACGGATGCACTTGCACTCCCACCTTTAAAAAAAATTAATGCTAAATTATGAAGAGTAAATTAAAACATCAGATATGTTTGTCATCCTACAAATATAATTAGTTATTTTCTTTTTCCTAATCGAAAATATATATAATCGATATATTTACTTATCGTAGAGTCAATACTAATAATTCATTTATATAAAATGAAATCTATAACATTTTTTAGCTACAATTTTATTTAACCTCCATAAAACAATAATCCGCCCCATTTACATCAATTTTCTGAAATGATTATTTCAATATGCCCAACAGAGCCTTAAAGTCGCACCCAGTTTTGGTCCTTAACGGTTCACTTTTCAATTTAAATAATAAAAAATGCTTATAAAATAAATATATGACTTATCCAACAATTTGACGCGATAATATAATAATTTAACTTCATAAATGCTCATAACATAGAAACAATAATAACTAGAAGTATACAAGTGTAACACAAAAGAAATTTAGAGAAATATGGTTCTTACTTTAAGTTTATGACATTTTATATAATGTGAAGTTGTGATATCAAAGTCGGCTAAAGAAAAAATGTAATAGGTAGTAAAATATTGAGATTATTATTAAATAAATATGTGTACAGGTAAAATAATAAATTACTAACATGTGAATGTGTTATTCAATATTTTTTTAGATTGGATTTATAAATGGGTTCATTTTGTGCACACCCTAGACTAGATATTTATAAACTTGGGTGATGGAAACCGTTTGGTTATATCGAGATGTAATGTGTCATTTGTGGCTATGGATTTTCGCCAATCCAATCAACCACTTACCTCCACAAAAAGAAAAGAAAAAAAAAAAGAGCACCTGTAAAAACAGTCAGTTATTGAAAGGAAAATCTTGGTAAAGAAAGCATAAGAGTTTGGGAATGGCTGCAGTTGGCATAGGTGGTGTAGTACTCCATTCTTCATTTCTGGGGAAGAAACTGGGGATTTTGAAGCCGTTATGTTTGTCGATACGATTGAAGAAACAATGTAATTTTTCAATTTGCAGTAGCTCTGTACATGATCTTTTTGTTGGAGTTGGGGTAGGACTACCCTGTACTGTAATGGAGTGTGGTGATATAATTTATAGAAGCACACTACCCAAGTCAAATGGGATCACAGTTACAGTTCCTGGGGTTATTTTGGCTTTGGGTACCCTCTCTTACCTCTGGGCTACTCCTGGTGTTGCTCCTGGTTTCTTTGATATGTTTGTTCTTGCCTTTATTGAAAGATTCTTTCGACCTATTTATAAGAAGGTACCGTTTACTTATCTTCTTTGTTCCCCCAAATTCTTTATCTTATCTTGTTTTGTTTTATTTTGTTTGCAGGATGATATTGTATTGGGAAAGAAACTTGGTGAGGGATCTTTTGGTTCTGTTTATAGAGTTTCTTTGGCAAGAAAGCCATCATCAAAACCTGCTGATTTAGTCTTAAAAAAGGCAACTGAATATGGAGCAGTGGAAATATGGATGAATGAGCGTGTGCGTAGAGCTTGTGCTAATAGTTGTGCTGATTTTCTTTATGGTTTTCGAGAGGTACACTTGTTGTTCAATCATATATATATA
>NC_028648.1:17555258-17562887 GCF_001406875.1 Solanum pennellii | reverse complement strand
ATATATATATATATATATACATATATATATATATATATATATATACATATATATATATATATATATATATATATATATATATATATATACATATATGTATGTATGTATGTATATTCCAATCACTTATTTATGTTGAAAATGCTACTAGACTTCTTCAAAGAAAGGAGCAGAGTATTGGCTTCTTTGGCGTTTCGAAGGGGAAGCTACACTTGCTGATTTGATGCAGAGTAGAGACTTTCCCTACAATGTAGGTATTCCTTTCTCTTATTACCTATTATGCATATTTTTATCTACTTTTCATAGAATCGCAACTGCTTTTGGGACACAACACTTCGCTCTCGTGGTAAATGCTCACTAATTTCAATTCACCTGCGTATATAGTTACGATATTTTCCTATTTCATTAGCTACATAGAGCTCTGTGCTTATACCATGCGAATTTGTGATTTGAGGTTAATGTACAGATTGTGAACAGATCTTAGTTTCCCGTGTCTGAGAGGAAACGACAGATCAGGTGGAAAACAGAATCGATATATTTATAGTTGTTAAAGGATTATTTGATATTTATTGGTATAACCTAAAAAAATCTAATTGTAGTAGAAATCCCTAGCACTAATAACTAATACTACAATGTTTTCTATCGAATAAAAAGTTCTCTTGAAACAATATCATAACCTTCTCGGTCCAGATATAACAGGAATATCTTTGTTTTAGGCATTTACATGAAGATTTAACAACTATATATTTATATGTTAAAGGATCATTTACATGATTTTTGATTTCGTAGTGGAAGTTTATGATAGATACTGGTAGGGTTAAACGACAAAAGGATTTTGTACAAAACACTTTAAAATGTTATTATCTGCTAATTGAAAAGAGATAAACAAAATGAAGAAAATGTCCTCCTAATTGAGAAAAGATTCTACAGAAAGTTTTCCATGAACATTCACCATTCACTGTATTGTTAAAACTACCTCTTCAAGTTGAGATATATAATAAATTCTGTCATTTAAGTCAAATTATCGGATCCTACCATGTTTAAATATATATGTTCAGCATATCCAAAATATTACACATGTGATCCAATGGTTTCAAGGTTGAACAACTGCATAGTTTGTATTCATTTTCATTGATACTAATATGTGAGTTAATATAATTCATTATTTTGAATAATTATAATTTCTTTTGTCTGACTCTTATAGAGTTGCTCTGAATGGTGAATGACTGAATTCTGATAATTTCTCTCAGAGGAACATTTATTTTTATCTACTTAAATGTTCAAAGCACTCTTAACATAATTAAGCTGTAAATTCTTTTCCAAAAGGCTAGCTTTGAGATGATTTTATGAGCCAAATGAACCCCCATATTATATAATTTACTTGCTCTACATTGTGGCAGGAATTCTTTACAATCTGCCCTTCTATACAGATTTAGCAAATGAAAGAAACTAATTTTCATAGACAATAACAACTACTAGAACTAATGATTGGTTATTATGGTGGATTCGGTGTTTGTCACGACTGTTTTTCATCTTTTTTTTAGTCTAGATTTTATGATGGTGGTCTAGAGATAAGTGTGATATTAGATATTATCTTAGAAAACTTCTGAGACAAATTATTGAGTATTGAAATAAAAAAAAAAATTGGAATGAGTCAATGAGCTGGATGGATATAAATGAAGCTTGGTCATAGTTAGTGTCTGGTTGGGTTGCAGTTTTTGTTGTAAGTTCTTTCTGCAAAAGTTACTATCGGTTTTATCCTCCCCGACCTGCACTCTCTCATGATTTATTAAATCATCAGGTAGAATCATTGATCCTTCGAGAGGTTCAGGACTTGCCCAAAGGTTTGGATAGAGAAAATAGAATCATTTTGACAATTATGAGACAACTCCTATTTGCTTTGGATGGGCTTCACTCCACAGGGATAGTACATAGAGATATTAAGCCTCAAAACATAATTTTCTCTGAAGGTAAACTGTCCTGTTAATATTTGTGGTTTAGTTTGATTGTCTACTTGTAAGTTGTAATCGATGTCTCTGAAGCAGGTTCTCGCGCGTTCAAAATAATTGATCTTGGTGCTGCAGCAGATTTGAGAGTAGGAATCAATTATATTCCTAAGGAGTTTCTTTTAGATCCAAGGTGATTTCCTACTCTGCAAACTGATTATCCCCTTGATAAAAGTGGCATAATATGCATAACAAATGAGGCCTAGTGGGACAAAATCCCAAACCAAAAATAAAATGCAACAAATCCTCCCGGGCACTACTCCCAATACTCCCTTTTTTCCTACTTCATAGGAGAGAGAAAACTCTCTTTTCGGCAACTCCTTGCCGGAAACGTCCTTTCTTTCTACTCTCAACTCCCACATTCCGTGGTAGCCTTTTCACCAAACTCTCCTTTTTTCATTATTTTCTTCTTTCACCTGCAGAGCTATTCCTCTCTTGATCTGCAATGGAGGAAAACAAGATATATTTCAACGCAGACTTTAAGTCTTTCGATATAACAAGATGGACAATGGGGAGACACATTTGGTTTGAATGGGTCGAGAGAAGCCGCAAGCTGATGAGGTCTTCCATGAGTGCGAAAATCATGAAATGACTCTACACAGTCCTCAAGGAAGCATCCAAGGATAGAGAAAAAGGAATCAGAAGATGGAAATACAAAGAAAAATTCACTGAGACTTTCTGCACTAGGAAAGTGAATGAGTACGGTAGATTCTTGAGCATTTTAACTCTTGCTGGTCGAGAAAGAGTAGTTATAATAGTTCCAGAGTTAGCTATAGATGTTGGGTGGGATGAGATAGCCTCTAAGAGAGAGAGGTTCATTCAATGCTCTCACCAACTGAAGAATGCAGTACAACCCAAACATTTTAAGAAGGACCTTTCTTATGCCACAGCAGCTGGGGAAAGCAAATGGATATCAAACACTTCAGGTGAGACTAAGATCTCGTACAGTGAAGGAAACCTTCAACTTACAGAGACACCAGGGGCAAGAGACACTGGACTTTTCAAGAGGTGCATTGTGGGCTCTTTTGATGAGGGAGAAACACAACTTCCCTCTTTATCAGACATCTGGAGATGGATTGCAGTCTGTTGGAAAGGAGTGTTTGGGATCAACATTTACGAGATGGCCAACAACATGTTCCTCTTCGAATTTACAAACAGGCACATGGCAGAACAAATCGTATAGAGGGAGTGGAGGTGGGAGAAGATCAAATTTAATCTTCAGTGGTGGAACCTAGTAGTAGAATGTGAAGATTCCAATCAAAAAGCCAAATCCACTTGGATTAGAGCTTTAGGAGTACCTCTACAACTCTGGTCACAAAGAATCTTCACAGAAATTGGAAATCTTTGTGGAGGATGGGTCGAAACTGAGGAGGAGACGGGTTTGAAGAACCATTTAAAGTGGGCAAGAATTAAAATCCATGGAGATGGAAAAAACTGCCCGAGCGAGATTTCGATCGAGAGAGACGAGATAAATTTTTTTATCCCAATTAGGGTAGAGAGGAAAGTCCAATTCCAAATCTTGACGCCAACGGTAGAAGAAAATCACCATCTAGTCATGCCGGAGCTGGGAGAGTGTAGCAAAGAAACTGGAGGTCTGCCACTGTCTTTGGACCAACAGGTACTAGAGTTGTCTCCTACAGAGAAAGGACAAAACTTTTTTAAAAAGTCAGAAGGTGTGCAGATGGGGCACATGAGACTCCAGAGATAGCTGAAGTCTTTTTAAATGAAACCCCACACTCATGTGCTAAGGAAGTGGAGACTCAAGTCTATTTGAGAAACTTTTTGGGTTGGGGCAATACTAAAAAAAAGATGTGGCCTGATAGAGCAAATATCATTTTAAATGACTTATCAGGCCCAAGTGAGGTAGCCTTTATTGATCCTTTATGCTTTGAAATAAAGGACCATGCTCCAGTTCTTAACAGCACTCTTCTACAACATGATACTGCAACAAAGGAAGGGCATGCAGAACATGGGAACTCAATTATAAACTCAAAAGATGCTTCGCATCCCCCCAAAACGATGGCGATGGAGGTTAGCATTGATAAACCAGATTTATTTCTAGAAATTCAAAAGGATCAAACTACCACATCAAGCATGCAGACTGACAAACAAATTGAGGAGTGGGTGGTGGAGGATGCGTATCCCATACAAAATGACATGAGCTCCACAGTACCAAAAGAGAAGGAGACATCTATGTGGGTAAGACAAAATCTTATCAAGCTGGGAAAAATGTTTGGTGTGGAGTTTCAAGGACTTGAGGAGGAATCTCTGGAGCTACTTATGCAACTAGACATTTGCAGACAAGCTAGGAAGATGGAAAGTGATTCTATTAGAAAAAGGCCTAGGTACAAGGGGGTTCAGGAATTGAAAAGGCTGACTTCTTTTGATATTAATTTCAAATGTGAGGGGAAGAGAGAGGGGGAAAGAGGAACTTGTGTCCTAGAATCTTAGGGGATTAAATAGTGGGGAGAAAGGAGATTTGTGAAGAGTTTAATCTGCAACTGGAAGGCTGACATTGTATGTCTACGAGAGTCAAAGTTAAAGGGGTAGATCCATGATATAATAAAAGAGATTTAGGGTGGTAGATGGGTTAAGTATGCTTGTTTACAAGAAAATGGCACTAGGGTGGGCATTTTGATGTTATGGGACAGTAGATCATGGAAAGGGAAAGTGCTGGAAACAGGTTCCTACACCCTCGCCTGCAAGTTTGAGGCAGTGTTTCAGGATTTCAATTGCCACATAACAGGAGTTTATGCTCCTAATGGCAGAGTTGAGAGAGAGCATGTGTGGGAGGAAATAGGTGCTGTTAGAAGTCTTTTTGGAGGACCTTGGGCAGTGTGTGGAGATTTCAACATCATAAGATATCCATTAGAAAAGAGAAATTGCAGGAGAACTCTAGATATGATAGAGTTCTCTGATTTTATTGAAGATATGGACTTGGTGGACTTACAATTGGTAGGGGGTAACTACACTTGGTTTAAAGGGGGACAATAACAATGTTGCTTCAAGAATTGATAGGATTTTAATTTCCAAGGAGTGGATGCCAACTTTAGCAGAATTCAACAAGTGGTTTTACAGAGATTGTGCTGAGATCACAGTCCCATTGCTCTACAATGTGGAGCTTGGGAGCAAAAAAAATCCTATTTCAAGTTTGATAATTGGTGGCTCAACACGGAGGGTTTTGTGGAAAAAATTAGAGAATGGTGGGAGTCGTTTGTATTCGCTGGTAAGCCTGATTATATCCTTGGGCGTAAGCTCAAGGCCCTAAAAGGCAAATTGAAGGAGTGGAGTAGAACCAGCTTGGGCAACCTAGGGTTACAAAAGGTCCAAATCCTAAGTTAGTTAGCTATTGGATGCGGTAATGGAAAATAGAGTCCTAACAAAAGAAGAATCAGCAATGAAGGCATCTTTGATTATGAACTATGAAGAACATCTTAAAAATGAAAAGATAGCATGGAGACAAAGATCAAGAGCTTTGTGGCTGAAAGAGGGGGACAAACATACCAAGTATTTCCACAAAGTGGCCATGCACACAAAAGATGCAACAACATTGATCAACTGATAATTCAAGATGAAACAGTGAAGGATCCAGAGAGAATTAAAGGGGAGATTATAGGTTTTTATCAGAAGCTTTATTCAGAAACCTCATATAGAAGACCTTTCAGCAACCTAATCAACTGTCCAATGGTCACTGAAGCTGAAAACAAACTGTTACAAAGGGAGTTTGAGTAGCAAGAAGTACTAGCATGTCTGAAGATGTGTGCCATGGACAAAGCTTCTGGTCAAATGGTTACACAATGGGGTTTTTTATCAAGTGTTAGGATGTAGTGAAGAAGGATATCATGGATACCTTTAAGAATTTCCATTCTCACAATATCTTTGAGAAGAGCTTTAATGCCACCTACATTGCTTTGATCTCAAAGAAGAATGGTGCCAAGGAACTGAGAGATTTTAGGCCCATCAACCTCATCGAAATTGTATATAAGTTGTTATCCAAA
Source organism: Solanum pennellii (assembly GCF_001406875.1). Taxonomy (NCBI): domain Eukaryota; kingdom Viridiplantae; phylum Streptophyta; class Magnoliopsida; order Solanales; family Solanaceae; genus Solanum; species Solanum pennellii. The sequence goes on along the minus strand of NC_028648.1, from coordinate 17,556,886 downwards.
GTGCTGACTGAAAGGCTGAAGAAAGTGGTTGACAAGCTAGTGGATACTCAACAGATGACATTCATTAAAAATCGACAAATAATGGATGCCATTCTAATTGCAAACGAAGTAGTAGATTCAAGAATTACCTAAGGAAAGGCAGGAATTTTGTGCAAACTGGAGATAGAAAAGGCATATGGCCATTTGAACTGGAAATTTTTGTTGAAGATGTTTGCATGTATGGGTGTTGAAGGAGGTGGATTCATGGATCAATTATTGCATCTCTACTGTCAGATTCTCAGTCCTTATAAATGGTGCACCAGAAGGTTTTTTCCCTGCTCAAAGGGGTCTGAGGCAAGGGGATCCCCTATCTCCTTTCCTTTTTATCATTGTTATGGAGGGCCTAAATAACATGATAAAGGTGGCTAGAGAGAACGAATGCCTCGGGGGTTTAGACGTAGCCACAACTCAAACCTCAATATCAAATGACAATATGGAAGTCACTCATTTACAGTATGCAGATGACACCTTAATATTTTGTGATGCTAATGAGGGACATCTGTTGGTTTTAAGATCAATCTTGTTGTTGTTTGAAGGAGTCCTGGGTTTGCATATCAACTGGAGAAAGAGTCAATTGTATCCTATTAATAATGTTTCTAATATGGAGGAACTATCTTGGATTTTTGGAGGGGAGTAGGTTGTTTGCCTACCATTTATCTGGGCATGCCCTTAGGAGCCAAATCAAAGGCTTTGAACATCTGGAATCCAGTGATTAAAAAGTGTGAGAAAAAACTTACCAGATGGAAATTTCAATATATCTCCTTGGGAGGCAGAGTCACTATCATTAATTCAGTTTTGGATGCCTTACCTACTTACATGATGTCCATCTTCCCTATTCCTAACGGGGTGATACAAAGACTTGATAAATATTAGTAGGGATTTCTTATGGAAAGGGACAGAGGAAAATGATTCCACTGTCAAACATTTAGTCAAGTGGGACAAGGTTCTCTGGGGGAAGATACATGGGGGTCTTGGAGTAAGGAATTTGAAAAAGTAGAGCAAAGCCCTTAGACTAAAGTGGTTATGGAGGTATTCTCAAGAGCCTCAACCATACTTGGAAAAGTGATTCAAGCAAAATATGGAGAAGAGAACAAGTGGATGAAAAGGAGGTACTTACACCACAAGGGGTAAGCCTATGGAAGTCCATCAGGATCTTGTGGCCTCTCTTGAAGATCAATACGACCATCAGGGTAGCAAATGGCATCAAGACTTCATTTTGGGAGGATAAATGGTTGGGCAACTTTAGCTTGATGAGTATCTTTCCTGAGATGCATGACTTGGCAGTGAATAAACAAGTGAATGTAGCTGAGGTTTGGACACAACATGGATGGAATTTTCAATTTAGAAGGAATTTCAATGATTGGGAAATTGGGACCGTGACTGATTTTTTTGGTAGGTTGAAAGCTTTTATAGGAACAAGGGATGAACATGATAGATTATGGTGGACCAGAAATAACAAAGGCACATTCAAGGTAAACTCTGCATATAAGTTGCTAAATCAAGATGGACAACAACCTTCTCTTTGGCCTTGGAAGCAGATTTGGAAACCTAAAATCCCTTTCAAGGTGTCATGTTTCACTTGGCTTGTG
>NC_028648.1:17529182-17555056 GCF_001406875.1 Solanum pennellii | reverse complement strand
GGGGGGGGGGGGGGGGAAGTAGGAGTGGGAACTGGAGATAGAGATAGATGGAGGATTGTCCCAGCCTGTATTTGGTGGACTGTTTGGAAAGAAAGAAATGCTAGATGTTTTGAGAGCAAGAATTGTGATCTCCAAAAGATCAAACTAAATTGTATCAGGCTTTTTTATTTCTGGTGCAAGCAAATGTATTTAGAGGACACTGAATCCATTATAGATATCCTAGGTTCTTGTTAGGATTCAGATTCAGTTTTCTTGCTTTTTAACAAACTGTAAATATGGTTTTGTGCAACCCAAGCACTGGTTTCAATGAATATACACAATGTTACGTTCTCAAAAAAAAAAGTGGCATTATATAATTTTCAGCTCATAAGGATGGCTTCATATCAGTCTTTTCTGTTATTCATTTCAAAAACATCTCCAATCAAATTAAATAAACATGCATTTTCCATCCGTGTTATTGTCAGGGTAATGTATATTCTAACCTCAACATCTCAATCTGTGTTTGTTGTTGCTTTAATGGATTAATGAAGTATGATGCCAATTTGCTCATCGAATCACATCCATTTTTTCACTTTACGTATTTTCTGAAGTCAATTTTTTTTGTTAATCACCCCTTTATTATTTATAACCAGATGTCCTCAAATCTCCCAAATGAACCATCAGTGCTAACCTTATAAGTTCGTTCTTTGACGACTACCAGTAAAATCAACTTCATATTTGCGCGTTTTAGAAGTGTTCTTTTTCTATATGTTCAAGCTGACAAACTGAAAATTATATGCCTAAATAGAAAAAAATTGCGGGTCCTAACAGAGTAACCTCTCTCTGAAATTGAGTGATGAAATATCAGGATTGTCCAATTTAATGGGTATGTTATGTACCATAATGAATGAGTACTTTCCCGCACATACGAAAGAACATTAGATGACTTTGAGATTGGATTTATGGCATGTTTCTGCTTGTTAGTTTTAATTATATTAGCTTAATTTACACGTGGAAGAGATGCACAGAGTATGAATGATCATCCAAAGGGTCAATTTGTGTTGTTATACTAATCTGACTGTATATTGACTATTGAGATTGGTATGATCTCAAAAGTTAATCTCTGTACCATTAAAAGGTAAAGAGAAAACAGATGCATTCTGTGTTACTGATCATCTGTGTTTTGGAAGACTTTCAGGTAATACCATTTATAACTTGGTATGTTTGCATGTGTGGATCTGTCACTTAGAGATTTGGTTTACTTGTTTTTCTAATTGTGTGTCTTTTCCGGTCAAGATACGCTGCACCAGAGCAATACATTATGAGCACACAAACCCCTTCCGCACCGTCTGCTCCAGTTGCAACTGCACTGTCCCCAGTACTATGGCAGGTTTGGTAACCTGTTACACACTTTTGGCTCATTACCTCCTTTTTTTTTTTGTAAAATTAACTCCTTGTTATGCTAATTTGTTAACAGCTGAATCTCCCAGATCGATTTGACATCTACAGTGTCGGTCTCATATTCCTGCAAATGGTTAGATTCAAATCAAAAGCTACTTAGTATTTACTATTAATATTTCTTGGACAAAATTAAGCTCTTCGGGAGAATCTAGACATTTGAGTCTGGAATTAAAAGGATTTCAAGGAAGTGATTGTCAGTTTCTTTTAATTTTTCTTATTTTAAGGTAGAGAATATCAATTCCCCTGAGTACATGATTTGGTTCTCTGAATCAATAAAGAACTAGTCAACTAGGATTCTTGAACTTTAAGCAAAAAACAATGATATGGAAAAACTGATATATCTCGTGATGTAGAACATGTAATCAAGAGTTTCTAAAACGTGGTTAAAGATGAGATTCTGAACTATGAAATGACTACTCACTTGTTCTAAAAGAAGCAACGACTTCAAAACAAGTTAACATATGATGATTTTGGATGGGGAACATGTGTTCTTGAATGATCAAATGATTTGTAGTTCCTAAAGTTACCGCTAATGTGGCTAGAAACCTCACACATTTTAGAACAAGATAAGGTCTATCACCACTTTGTTTGGAACCAAAAACAATGATTAAGAAAATGAAAGCGAGTATAATCTCTGTATTTCTAATTGTTGCTATCTAAAGAACTTGAACTGTGTCTTTTACAAGGCATCACAGCCCTTTATATAGGCTTAGGGTCTCTTCTTTGATGACTACATTTCTTTGATGACTACATTTGCTATTCTGATAAGGAAAGAAAATAGATAAAAGCAAGGAAATAAAATACCTATTCTACAAGGAAACAATAAAGAAATTAACATATAACAACAAAAGGAAATAAGAACAATTTTTCCCATTTTAAGAAGGAATAGTCTTTAATGTAGCTTCTTGACTTCATGGACTAGAAAAGTTTCTTGAAGTTGAAAATAAGTCCACACACTTATTCTTGGGCATGGAAGAACTTTTACTCGGCAGGTTAAGTAAGAAAAGCTCTATATAGCTTCGCGGTTTACATTAGTACATGAGGAAGAAAATGAACGATGACCTGCAAATAGTAACTTTATGGATATTAAGTAAGAAACAAAGGTCCTTTAATTAAGGGTGGCCTTTGCATGATTTATTTGAGGAAAGACTACTTATATTTTGGTTATTTTTGGGTAGGTGTAACTCTTTTGAGATTAGTGTTAATGTCGCTAATTTGAAACCCCCCACATTTTCTTGTATACACAAAGGCCCCACATTCCCCATCCTGCTCTCCTTCACTTCCATAACCGCCACCTCTTCATCCGTCACTTCCTCCACCACCACCTCCTTCTCTTTCCCCGCCTCAACTGTTGCCTCCTTCTCCACATCTCTGCCTCCTCTCTACTTCCACCTTCAATAGTAAATTCAACTTCTTCATTAGGTTGCTGCAAACAACTACTAAATTTGTCGGAACAACTTCAATAGTTATTGGAACAACTAAACAAATTCTGAGTTACTGTAACACATTCCTTCGTTGTAATTATCAAAGTTGTTGCAATTAGGCTCGGTAGTTGTTGGATTTACTGCAGAATCTCCTTGTCTGCTCCAAAAAATTGTATTTCCGAATCACCTCCACCAATCTTCATACAACAAAAATAAAAAAATGTTTGTAGATTAAAAAGAAGAAGAAGATGAAGAAGAAAAAGAGAGAAGAAAGGGAATTCAAAAAACTGCATTTTTCAACATGAAAAGTGAGCATGTATACATTATTTTAAAAACTTGGATAGATAATATTTTAACCTCTGTTTTGGAATTATAAATTATTTCTTTTCGAATTTTAATATTTCTATTCAGGCTCATATTAACTTAATCGTGGCTGAGCTGGTCAAGATCACCTTTTTGTTCAAGACTTGAGAGGTTCCTTAAATTAAATATACTCTAGAATCATGTTTAAAAGAACTTGTTGGTTTCCTTTCTCTTTTTCTTTAGCTCATATAACCAAGATCTGGATTCGCTATAACTTTAAACAAATTGCCCAGTAGATGTGATCTTACCTCTTCCAATAGCCCCCCCCCCCTCCCCCCCTTCCTCCTTAATGGGCTTTTCTGGTGCAAATACGGATTAGTCAAGGCAGTTGGTTTGCACATACCAATGCTTAAATCAATAAAACTAAAATAGAATTGGATATTGCATGTACAAGATTTTAAAATTTACTATGTATTGCAGTCAGAAATAGGTTAAATGCTGATATTTCTGTCTTGTAGTGTTTTCTGAAGAATTTATATGTTTGTTCCATGATAGGCATTCCCAGGATTACGCAGTGACAACAGTCTCATTCAATTCAACCGACAACTGAAGAGATGCGACTATGATTTAGTTTCGTGGAGACAGAGTGTAGAGCCTCGGGCTGGCCCTGAACTTAGGAAAGGCTTCGAGTTGTTAGATTTGGATGGTGGAATAGGGTGGGAGCTATTAACATCTATGGTACGTTTCAAAGCACGCCAAAGAATTAGTGCAAAGACAGCTTTAGCTCATCCATACTTTGATAGAGAAGGTCTTCTAGCCCTGTCCTTCATTCAGAACCTAAAGCTGCAATTCTTGCGGGCAACACAACAAGACTATAGTGAAGCTGCAAACTGGGTTGTTCAACTAATGGCAAAATCAGGAACAGAACAAGATGGGGGCTTCACGGAAGCACAACTTCAGCAGCTTAGGGTATGTATTCTCATGGCATTACGACATTGTTACTAATGTTGGTTATTAAATGTCAAATTTCCTCAATACGCTTTGTTTTGTTTTTCCATTTCTGATTTACAGGAAATAGAGCCTAAGAAGAAGTCAAATGCGCAGAGGAATGCTCTTGCATCAGCTCTTCGACTTCAAAGGAAAATTATAAAAACCCTGAATGAGAGTATGGATGATCTTAGCAATAAACGGAAAAGCTTATGGTGGAGCCGATGGATTCCAAGAGAGGAATGAAATTAGTAAATGTGTACAAAAATAGCTTTAGTACTTTGTTTCATAGGAAGCTTACTTACTAGTTTTCATTCTTATTTGACAATGTAAGCCAATTTTTAACATAGATTATTATATGTAAAAAGTGAAAATATCTTATACCAATATGTACCGTTGTTTATTATTCTATACAAAGGTATGGAGTTAACAGTTGATTCTATGTAGCCTGCTAATCTTGACAGAAAACCAGAGGAGAACATTTTATAATGACTACTTTTACATATAGCAAATAAAAATCATATTTGTATGTTATAACTATACTTTGCATAATCGCGCTCCATAACAAACATAAATATATATATTTAGCTACAAATATACGAAAAAAGAAGCGGTATAATCCGTTATACATATACAAAGAAATCAATTGTATAATTCGCTATATATATACAAAAGAAAGCAGTTTTATACAAAAGATCAATTGTATAATTTGTGTACGTATAAAACGAGAAAGAGAGAAAAACAAAAGAAAATTGGACAAGGGAGTATTTGTATAGTATAATTATAAGTGTATATGACGAAAATATATGTATTTGCATGTACATATACAATTTTCTCTCGCTTTATACAAACAGAAACACAATTTACATAATTTTTTTCTATTTGTATAAGTGAGAGAGGCGAGGGTTGCGAGCGAAAATTGGGAGAAGGAAGAGAGGGGAACGAAAATATATATGTATATACAATTTCCTCTCGCTTTATTCAAACACAAACGCATTTTACACATTTGTGTTTGTATAAAAGCGAGTGAGGCGAACGAGACAGCCACCAAACGAGAGTAGCGAGCGAGATTCCACCAGGGAGAGGCGAAAAATAGCAATAATTTGATATAAGATATAATTAAATTAAAATACATTTATAACATTTAATTTAAATTAGTAATTTAATATTATATACAATTTTCCCTTTTATAAATGTAACATCATTTGTTTCAGCCCACCTTAGTGCTTCTACAGAAACATGAAAAATGTTGAACAGTAGAAGCATTAATACTGGTGGAATAATAATATTTTTTATTAAGAAAAACATATATACAATAAGCAAAACCACTTGAAAATAATAAAAAAGAAAAGTCAATTTAGAATTAAAAATAGTCTTACTTTGTTTGACTTTCTTTTTTGTGTAATTTTTTTTTATTTGAAAACAATATACCATAAACGTCTCATTGATTTTGTTCAACTGAGATAAAGCCATACGAGTTGTGATCGGTTGGTTGGAGTTCGAGTTTAAGAGAGTTGAGAAAACTCAAAGTCCTCATATACCAAATTTGCCAGTGTGAATAAAGGATTATACTTTTTATATCTTTTAAATGATTCTTTATTACTTTTAAGCATAACTTATTGGATCTACTTCTTTGAGGATGTCATATACTCCGACAAGGTATATGATAGTTCTTGCAGTATGGGCAAGACATTGTATCATCACATAACTCATAGTGATGGTTGCCGGTTAGATAATCACCCAAATAAGAGTAAAAGAGTATTAATATATTTTAAAATACATTGAGTTATTATCTATTGCTTTAAAAACTATTTTTTAAACTACATCTTTCTTATTGCTTTGAGTATTCTTGAGTTGAGTTGAGATAAAGTGAGTCTGTTGTTCTTTTTTAATCATTTGAAGCTCATGTTTGTGCTTTAGAGTCCCCCTCGCATGCTCATACATTTCATGTATTGATGCCATTTGACCTGCACATTTTGATGATGCAGATATAGGTAACCAGAGTCATCAACAAGCGCTCTGTTGATACTACTTGCAGTTTCAGAGTTTCTTTGTGAGCCTCCTTGTCTCAGAGGGTTGCACATTTACTTTCAATCATATTAGGATGTTGTGGGTCTTGTCCCGACTTCTATCTTAATTGTTAGAGGCTTCCTAGAGAATTGTTTTTTGAGTAGTCTCTTTCATTTCCAATTGTTAATGTTCAAGACTTGAGTTGTGTTCTTATGACTAGTTGAATAGTTTAAATATTCTTAGTTACGTATTTGAGACATTTCAGTTTAATCTTTGCATTTGAGTTTCTATATTGTTGATTAAGTCTTCCCTAGATATTGAGTAAGGCCACAGGTTCGCTTGCGACCAGTAATGATTCTCGAGTCGTCCATGTCTAGGGTGTAGGCTCGGAGCGTGACACATCGTTAAAAAACTTACCAAGAAAAATCAATTGAAATAAAACCATAGTTAACGAAAAGAGTATAACACATATTTTTTCTCCTCACGATAGATGAATCCCAATCTGATATCACAACTTCTCAAATATTGATGTTGATAATACATAGTGAATACATTTACAAGATTATCACTTGAACGAGTCTTTCAAATGTCTATCTCACCATTTTATTGAAGATCGTGTGTTAAAAAATTATTTTGGTGAAATATGATTTGTCAGGATTCCTTTTATTGTACCCTCCCTACAATCGAGTTATATAATATTTCGTATATGTTGGCTAGAATATCTCTTTCCAAAGGAAAATCACATATTTTCTGAATATGATAGGTCTCGGTTCCAATCAAACACACTTTTCACTTACTTCATAATCAATATTATACTTTGTATTATTTGAAGATGTGGGTACTAGTGTTTGATTCGTTGAATGTCAAGATATTGTTATAGTTCCACATGTAAAAAAATATCCAATTACGATCCATCTTTATGCGGATCAAATAACTAATGGTCATTTACATAATCAAATAGTTTCTTGCTCTAAAATTGATCATTTCAAATTTATTGAAGCTCATCTTTTCTACTCAAAGAAAATCACTCGTCTTCTATGTGTTGAGTTACTTTAATTCTTAGTTTCTTGGTTTAACTTGAATAATAATATGACAATCCCTTCTCATATTTTTTGTGATATAGATCAAATAATCTTCTAGCATTTGCATAACCAACAATCTGTAAGTGTATCAATTACACTAATACATGATATTTTTAAATCATTTTAATGAGATTAAAAAAATTCTTTCTGTATGTTAAGAAGTCTCATCATCATTAGGTACTCAATGGAATTGCTTTAAAACCTTTTAAATCCTTCAAGTATTTTCATATAACAATCATCGTCTAGTTTTACATAGTAATCATTCGTTATAGATATTCATGTATTTCATCTATTGCTAGACTGAAACAAGTTTCATTGCATTTGACAATATCAAGATTTTTGAGAAAACCCTTTATACCTTGAGCAAAAAACACACTTTATATCTTATGGTTAAATATTCACACAATAATTTATTTGTACCACACTTACATTATATCTTGATCTATAAACTATAAGTTTGAAAAATCACTTTTCTAAAAGAAACAAACTATATAGGAACTTTCATTTGACTGTACATTGCAAGGTACGTTTAAACTTTGCTATATGGATCTTATGATGCATTATGACAGGGTACATGATGGAATGGTCAAAAGAAATCATTATGATCTGCTAACTGGATTTGTCGTTGAAGCTACTGCATTTTTCATTTGGGGCCTGTTCCTTGTCCCCGCAACTTTTTCATTCGTGACATGCTCTTAGTAAAATTGAAGGAATATTGATTGTATTAAAGTGTTAACCTAATAAGGGAATACATGGGAGATATATATAGGAGATATAGGAAGGAGTACTAATCCTAATAGGACTAGGATTAGTACACAGAAAATACTAATATTACTTAATACTATCTGTTATTATCCCCCCTCAAGCTGAGCTGAGCGGAAGCGAACGGAAGCTTGGAACTGAGGTAATCGTGCTGTCGGCTCGGGAGAGGCTTGGTGAGAATATCAGCCGGTTGTTCTTCAGTGGGTACATACTGCACAGTCATGGTGCCGGCCTGAACTTCATCGCGAACAAAGAGACAATCGGTATCAACATGCTTCATTCTGGTGTGTAGGACGGAATTCTTGGCCACACAGATGGTTGATTTGTTGTCACAATAGAGAGCAGGAACAGTGTGAGTGGCGCGGAGTTCGCGAAGAATATATGTGACCCACATGGTCTCAGCAGCAAGAAGAGCAAGGGCGCGGTATTCAGCTTCAGTCGAGGACCGAGAGACCTTGGGTTGTTTTTTTGTACACCAGGAGATCAGGTTCGGCCCCAAAAAAACGAGAAACCCCGATGTAGATTTTCTGTCATTTTTATCATTCGCCCAATCTGAATCTGAGAAACCCCGAAGCTCCAAGTCCCCGGGTCGAATGAGTAAACCACGACCAAGAGTGCCAAAAATGTACCTGAGAATGCGTTTTAGACAATGGTAATCATGTTCACTTGGTTGATGCATGCGCTGAGCAACTCGGTTGACAGCAAACTGGATGTCAGGACGGGTAATGGCCAGATACTGTAGAGCCCCAATGAGGCTGCGGAAGTGGGTGATATCGGCAAAGGGGGTGTCGGCTCCATTCGTAGACGAAGAGACTGCCATCGGTGTTGGTTGACTGGTGCATTTTTCCAGTCCAGCTTTCTGCAACAGATCTCGAGCATATTTTGACTGATGAAGAAACAAGCCGCTGCCTGTCCGAGAAACCTCCATTCCCAGAAAATAATGTAACGGGCCAAGGTCCTTCATTTTGAAGGTAGTATGCATAGCTCGAGTGACATCCTGAATGAGAGCTGCAGTAGAGCCTGTAATAATGATATCATCTACATAGACAAGAAGAATGACTGTACCGTGTGCTGAATGTCGAGTAAACAGACTCGTGTCGTGTACGCAACACGTGAAGCCGAGTCCCTGGAGGAACGTTTTCAGACGTGTGTACCAAGCACGGGGGGCTTGCTTGAGCCCATACAGAGACTTCTGGAGTTTGCAAACATGTTGAGGGAAGCGGGGATCAACATAGCCCGGTGGTTGCGTCATGTAGATAGTTTCATCAAGCATGCCATGAAGAAAAGCATTGGAAACATCCAACTGATTGATGAGCCAATTGTTGCGCACGGCGAGTGACAGTACCAGGCGAATGGTTTCCTGCCGAATAACAGGACTGAATGTCTCGGAGTAATCAAGCCCATACTCCTGATTGTAGCCTTTAGCAACCAAACGAGCCTTGTACCTGGAAATACTGCCATCCGCATTGTGTTTAATTTTGTACACCCATTTACAGCCCACTGGGTGCCGCCCATGGGGCTTAGGTACAAGAACCCAAGTTTTCTGATCAGTCAAAGCCTTAAACTCGTCATCCATAGCATGACGCCAATAAGCATTTTTTGAGGCAACAGAGTAGGTTGTTGGTTCACTATCGGGAAGGGGTGTATTTGGTAGTATGGTAGCCTGAAAGGTTTTGGGTTTAAAGATACCGGCTTTGCCACGGGTTAACATGGGATGAGTATTGGGGGGTGGCACGGGCGGTGGTGATTCGGGGGTGGCCGGGAAGGACCCAAAACGGATCGGGCTGGAGATGTTGTGGGTATGGGGTGGTTCGGGTTGGTTGTGAGTGTGGGTGGTGGTTGCGGGTGTATTGTGGGTGACGGTCGAAGGGGTGATGAGGGGTGGTTGGGTAGTGGGTGGAGGTGTGGGGGAAGGTGGTGAGGGACCCTGTGAGTATGTTGGAAAAAGGGGAAGGACGCCAATGAATGATGTATTTGTGGAGGAGGAAATAGACTCGTAGGGAAACTCATTTTCGACAAATTTGACATGACGAGATATGTAGACTTTATGAGTTTGTGGGTCAAGACAGCGATAACCCTTGGAGGTAGGATGATAGCCCAAAAAAATACAAGGACGGGATCGGGGTTGTAATTTGTGAGTAATATGAGGGTGTAGCCAGGGTAGGCAAGACACCCAAAGACGCGGAGGTTGGTAAAATAACAGATAGTATTAAATAATAGTATTAAATAATATTAGTATTTACTGTCTACTAATCCTAGTCCTATTAGGATTAGTACTCCTTAATCCTAGTCCTATTAGGATTAGTACTCCTTCCTATATCTCCTATATATATCTCCCATGTATTCCCTTATTAGGTTAACACTTTAATACAATCAATATTCCTTCATGGTATCAGGAGCCAGAAAACCTAGATCTTCTTTTCTCTAGGGTTTTTCTCTCTTTAGGGCACCGATCGGTCCCTCTCTTCTCTTGGGCGGCGGCAGCCATGACAACCGAGGTGGATCCTCTCGATTCACTTCCTTCTGGCGTTAAGCTCCTTCTCAGGCATCTTCATGCCCTGATTCCCGAAAAATTATCAGACATAAATTACCCTACATGGAAAATCACCGTTCTTACAGCCCTAGAGGCCAATTACCTTCTCAAATACGTCCATGGAAGCACAGAACCTCCGCCGGCAGTCATCACCGCCACGGACAAATCAGAAAAAACCAAACCGGCCTATGCCGCCTGGAAAGCCGTGGATGGCCAGATCCGATCATGTTTGATTGCGGTCATCTCTCCCACGGTTCAGAAACACGTCCGATCCTACACAACTGCTTCAGCCCTGTGGACGGCCCTCGAAACACGCTATGCATCAATTTCCCACTCTCATATTTTTCAATTGCGTGATGGTCTCCACACAATTACCAAAGGCACGAAAACTATGGCGGAGTATTTAGACGAGGTCTCCACCATCATCACAGCCCTCAACACCGTGAACGAAATCATTCCCGAAAAAGATCTCGTCATGTGCGTCGTTCGGGGGCTCCCATCAGCTTACTCCTCCATTAAACAGGCGGTTCGCATCAGTCCAACGCCCGTTGACCTGGATACTCTCTCCTCGTGGCTAAAAAGTGAAGAAATCAACGTGGATCTGGAGAGCAAACTTCTTCTCCGAGAAGCCGCTGTTATGGAGCCGGCCACCGCCCTCACCGCAAGCCAGAACTATCGCGGGGGGCGTGGTGGCGGCCGGCAGGGGAGCCGCGGCGGCTACGGCAGAAACAGCGGAGGCCGCGGGCGCGGCGGTCGGCAGGGCAGTCGTCCGCCGTACGACGGTCAGCAGCACGGCAGCAACAACAGCCTGCACTCCTTCGGCAGCGGCGGGCAGTCATCTTCCAGCGGCGGGCAGGGCACTTACGAGCGGGATCGTCCAACTTGTCAAATCTGTCAGAAAACAGGACACACCGCTGTTCGTTGCTGGTTTCGGTATGAGGAGAGCCGAAATAGTGATAACCGTGCCAATTATGCATCTCAAGCCGGCCCTTCCTCTGAATGGCTGTTGGATACTGGGGCCAACATGCACGTTACTTCTGATCTATCCAAGCTTAACGCTCCAAATCCATATCATGGCTCCAATGGTATTACTGTTGGCAACGGTGAGTCCCTTAATATTTCTCACACTGGCACGGGTACCATTAAAACCCCCACCGCTATCTTTCACCTAGGTAACCTTACCCACGTCCCTTCTATTAAAACCAATCTCCTTTCAGTTCACCAATTCACAAAAGACAATAATTGCTCACTCTTGTTCACCTCTAATGATTTTCAGATCCTAGACAATACTACCAAGAGGGTGATTTTTCAGGGCCCCTGTGAGCATGGTCTGTACGTTCTTCCTGGCACAAGTTCGTCTGCCCACCCAGTTTCAGAAAGCGTTCCTGTGGCTCCGGTGGCTCTTTCGGCTGATGGCCACAGTCTGTTGTGGCACAGTCGTCTGGGTCACCCGTCTACTCAAATAATAAATTCTTTAATGTCTCAATTAGGTTTTTCTTCCATTCATGTAAACAATTGTGACTCCTGTTCAATTGCTAAATCTCATAAATTACATTTTACTTTATCTGAGAAGCGTATAACTGCACCTTTTCAACTTATTCATTCTGACCTATGGGGTCCTACTGCTGTTCCTTCATTTGCTGGTTTTCGCTATTATATTTGTTTTGTGGATGATTTTACAAAATGCACTTGGTTGTACCCACTAAAACACAAATCACAGACATACACCACCTTTGTCACTTTTGAAAAAATGGTCAAAACACAACTCAATTCTCATGTTAAACTTTTTCGAAGTGACAATCGAAAGGAATATGTCAATAACATCTTTGGCCAGTTTCTGCAATCCCTGGGAATTATACATCAAAAATGCCCTTGTCCCTGCTATCTCAACTTATCCATATCAGAATTTAGCAATTTGGGAAGTCTGGTATCCAAGAGTCTGTAAATCTTTGTTAAATAGTTGTAATTATGTATGGTGAAGGATCAAATGAACAAAGCAGTTCATAAAATACTGAATCAAAAGAATATTTATGACCCTATGACTGGATTTGTGGCTGAAGCTGCTGACAGTGGCCTGCTGTTGAAATTCCTTTGTCTATGGAATATCATAACTATTTATCCATATCAAAAGTTAGCAAATTAGGAAGTCTGAGTCTGTAAATCTTTGTTAAAATGCCTTCATCTCTGGAATCTAATAGCTGATTATCTATATCAAAACATAGCTCCTTAGAAGTCTGGTGCCCAAGAGTCTGTAAATTTTGGTCAAATAGCTGTAACACTGTAGGATGAAGGTTCAAAGGAACATAATGGTTCTTTGGGTGGGGGGGTTGAAGTTAGCCTCTTCAAGTTAAAATCTGTGGAACCGAGCGAGTAACATTTTTGAGTCCTATATTCCATATTAATTGATTTTTTAAGGGTTAGTTCAACATAATTGAATTGTTCAAAATTCAAAATGAATGTTTAATATTTTTCAATATTTGTACGTTTATTTATTGAAGTTTCATATTTTTAGAAGATAAATTACACTATTTACAAAGTTATATTTATAATTTCACGAAAGACAATAATGAAATTATATCCTTGAATGTTTTTGTTATTCTATTTGTCCCTTATTACTTGTTCACTTTTGAATTATCATTAGAAAATTGCACAAGTAATTAGGGACAAAGAGAGTAATATTTATGCATTGACTCATAAATTTAGTCTCTTCGTCCCATATTAGTTGATCACTTTCATATTTGCACACATATTTGAAAATCATAAATAAGAAGATAATTTTGTCAATTTACTCTTTAAAAAACTTCTTGGGAGTTTTATGTGAACATTTTCTAAACAATTAATTATTTGTCAAAATAAATTGATTTATTCTTCTACTTCAACTTCTTAATTTATATTAGTATTTTCTTTGATTCAATTATTTATCTTACTTTTCTTTGAAGTGTATTATTAATACTATTAATCACAATAATTAATAATTTAATTTTTTCAAAACAATATATTAAATTTTTTGTTGACTCTGGAATTGAGGAGAATGTGAGCAGGTCAGGATCACTCGATGATAATTAACAACTTAAAACATTAAAAAATATATTTTAAAAATTTAATTGAGTCTCAGAATTTCATATGTCCCACATAAATTGAGATAGAAAAAATAGCACATATTTTTTGAAAAATTATATAAATAATACTTAAATCACAATCATTAACAATTCAAAATATTTGAAATCATACAAAAACTTGATTCACTCTTCTAGTTTCATATGTACCACATATATTGAGACAAATAAAATAACATTTTTGAGTCCTAGTATCTAGTAATACTTCCTTTATTCCATAAAAGTCACAACTTTTCAATAAAAATAACAAATTTTCATAAAAGTCATAATTTTAGAGCTAGCCTGTGTGTGTGTATATATATATATATATTATATATTCATTATGTTTTTTCAAATTACAAATATAACTTTGTTATGTTTCTAATTATTGACATAGCCGATTAACCGAATCAAATAAACCCAAACCGAAAAAGAAAAAAAATCAAATTAGTCCAGACTTATTTTGATTCGAACTGAATTAAACTTCTTTAAAACCCAAAATCAATAAATCCAAACTTAAAACCACAAAATAAAAATAATAAAAAAATCGAATGCACACCCCTAATTGGTCCCAATAACTGTATGCAGAAACTTCAAATTAATTTAAGTTTAAAAATAGCATAATTCTCTGCCATTCTAATTAAACCCCGTCCCCACATATAAACATCTTCTTCTGTCTCATATAGACAAAAAAAAAATTATACGTATACACATGCATTCTGTACTCTTCTATGATTTTGGGGTTTTTTGAATTTTCTGTAGTGAAACAGATCCTTTTCTCTCTCTCTACCTGTAATAGACTAGTATTCCATTTTTCTGTCTATTTGAAAATGGGGAATAACGGGGAGTCTCCGGTGGAGCCAATGAATCTCACTTCATTCAGGAGCCGGAGGAAAGCACCAACCATTTTCGGTCAACCTGATGACTTTATCAACCTCCTGTTTGGCTCTGATCCCATCCGAATTGAGAGGTTTGAATTTTTTTATTTTTATCAAAACAAATTGGGGAATTTTCCATTTTATTAATTGTTTTTGAGATGTCATTCACCTCCGTATTCCGCAATTGCTTTGATGAAAAAATATGATTTTTTTTTACCTCATTTTGGTAAAAAGTATATATTTTTTTGAATTGGGTTCATAGAAATTTTTTCTGTTATCTGATATTATGCGATTAGTACCTATATTTGGTAGCTCTGTGATTACATATGGTTTTGTGTGTCAGTTAAAATCTAATCAAGAACAACCAAGAACCTGAAATTGCTTAGATAAAATTTACCTTAGACATTTCGAATTCTCACAAATGCCATGAATTTTGACTCTAATAGAAAACAATTCAGCTCAAACTTTGTGTTGATAATTATGGTTTTTTTAGAAGGATTTTAGTGTCCCCAATCAAAAATTTGAAGAAACTAAACCTCTGAATCGATTTTTCTATTAATAACAAACCATCCTCAACCCTTCTTCCTCATAGTTTGAGCTTTCATCAATACGATTGTGTAGGAAATATCAAGGACAAGAAATTTATATTGAGACAAAGGTAAGCTTCTAGTGTAACTATACATGAATTGATTTGTTACCCTAAAATCCATATTTTTAAATCTTCTAATTCGTAGATTAGGAATTTAGGCCTTCTCCATTTTTCAATATAGATTTAACCTTAGTTGGTCAATCTAGTATTGAATTACATATGATCTTAATAGTACCTATATACAACTAAACTTGATCGACTATATATATACACCCAACATTGACCTGTTTGTACACAAAATTTTATTATCTATTTTAACTGAGAAAAAAGATGTTGGAGGGGAAAATTGCTATTCAATTATTTATTGAACGGTTGCACGCCCTGCAGAAGCGATAACGACGTCAGAGGTGTCACTGAATTATAAATACAGTGCATTGATGAATTGGGAATTTAGACTCATTTAAAGCTTGTTTTTGAATGAATTAGTGTGTTCAATGTTTATTTTGTGTGCATAATTTATGTTAATTTGTTTATGTGCAACAATGAAGGTTTAAGAACAAGGCAAGGACACTGCTATGCAAAAAGAAGTGAAAAAATTGGAAAAGCTGAAGAATGAAAGAGTTGGAGCTCGCAGAAGCCACTTGGCGACTCGCCGAGTGAGCCTCCCGTTCGCCAAACTTTCTAGCGAAGTAGCACATGAACTAACCCAACTCGGCAAGTGAAAAGCGCTTCGACGATGCGCCGAATGGAACGACGATTATGACCCAACTAGCCAAATCTTCCAGAACAATTGGATGCAGAAGTCAAGCCAAAAGGCAAGAAGAGGGTAACACTTTTGATTCAAGAAAGTGCGAAAAATTCAGCTTTCAAGAAATCTGGTGCCAGGATCAACGGACGTTACTGACGGTTCATTGTTTGATACACGGACCATAGGTGAGGTTCATGGCTAGTAGTCAGATTTTCCAAAAATTTCAAGTTCCATTACCTTGATGAAGGTTCACCAGGACGACCCGTCATTCATTCCACAAGTTGTAGATCGGTTTCGTAGGTGAGTCTTAGACTTTGAGAGATTTTGAGGTCGAAAGTGGAGGACCATGGGTGGGACCCACCACCCGTTGATTGAACCACAACCTGTGGGTGAGTCCCGTCATTTGGAGTCCAAAATCGTAGTCTCTTAACCCAATCGACAGAGGGACAGGATGGTGCATAGGTGGACCCACAGATCGTAGGTCCCCACCATCGAGTGGGTTTGTAATTATTATTTTCAGAGGCTTTTGAGTCTTTTCTAATTATTCTAAGCTAATACTATGTTGTTTTACCACCAAAAACCCTATATAAGTGTTCTAACCCTCAAATTTCCCCAATTAAATTAATATGTCGAACAACTAAAGCTGAACATGCTACATGAATTCCACAATTTGCAGCCAAAAAGTGATAGTTTTATGGTGAAGTTATCTCATTATTGAACATTTATTTAAACGAAAATTTACTAGAACATACATAACCGAGTGTTGTATGTCCACTTGACGTAAAACCTAAATCACTCAAGCGGGCCAAAAATGTTGTTTTCATTTCAGCCTCTCTTGAGACGAATGATTTGGCCTTTTTAATGCTCCTCTCCTTAGTGCTTGCTAGAGATACATGTTCTTCTTCTGTATAGGACAGAATTGTGAGGGGGAGAGCCAACTAGTAGTAGTTGTAGCTTATAACATAGAATTACATGTGTTGTAAATTGATAGTAGGATTTACATAGGTTGGAAAAAAGAAAATCATTTATTTAGATTACAAATTTCACCAATCGTAACAATACTACAAACATGCCTTTTGTTATAATCAACTAATATCGTGTGGTTAATACTAAAGTTGTTTTAGGTAAATTAACTCAAAGTACATATTAGCTTACTTACAAAAGTAGAAGATGATGGAAAAGATGAAAAAATGATGTAAGAGCCAAAGCAAAATAATGGGAAAATGGAGGAGGTAGAAGGACATGTGCAGTTGTGCAATGAGCTAGTAATCTTCACTCCACCTTTACTCCACCCCTGTAGAGTAGACCGTTAATTAGAAATCAATTGATTTTTTGCTATATCTGGATAGAAAATCAAATTTATATTTACAAAATGTATGGATTATATATAGTAACCTACGTGATACAAAATGAAATATCTGTTCTCCAAGGAGTTAGAGAGACAATAATAGAAATACCTATGTCATCTTAGATAGGGACGAAATGCATAGAATCTCACCCTATTGTCTTCCAATGTATAGTAGACAAATAGCAAGTAAAAGGAAATCGTATAAATTCATCAACTATTCATTATTTAAATGGATCACCTGTTAAAAAAATTAAATAAAGTTTATTACTTTTATTCATGAACATGTACAACTCTTGATACTTGTTTGTTTTGGTTTTCTCAATGAACTGTTTCAAGAAGCAAATATACAGTAAAATGAAGGCAGAACTTTCAGATAAATGAATAAGATAGGTTAAAAATGGAGATTGTTTGCTATTTATATACCTAAACTTGCAGTCTATGAAAAATAAATACCTTACCTTACAAAGAATTCCTTGTATTAAAAGAAAGTCTCCTTGTCATATAAGTACATTATAGTTTGTTTTAATCAACATATTAACCAACATTAGAATCCAACTACATATCCAAATGGAAAATTAAATTAATAACTTGATCGTGTAAATTTACTTAAATGCACGGACACAAGTCCCTATATCCATTTTGGAATCTAATACTTTCGATAAACTAAAAAAGGGAGAATATTGGAATTGGATAGAATAACCTTAAAGGTGAAGAAAATATACAACCACTTACAATTCAATGACATATTTTGCTTGTCAAATGTCATTAAACCTACAAAAAGTAAAGAAAGACATCGAGTATAAAATAGGAGACCGATATTTTCAACAGTGAACACAGCTCGACCATAATTATAGTTAACAAATTTTAGAAATGAAGAAGTGGAGATTTCATCATCACTTATACTTAAAATAAAATATAATCGTACTAAATCAATTTTTCTTCCTAATGTGTTTAACTCTTGAAAAGTGACCTATAATGATAGCTATTTTATATACCTTTTCTTGTGTTCTTAGAGTTAGATTTCTCGTTTATCCTTTGGAGCACAACCCATATTCATGTAAGGATTGATGATGGAGAATCTATACAAAGTTTTTGAAATATATTACAGATTAAGGAATATATATTGAAAATCACATATTAAGTAGTCAGTATGTCAACCATCAACAACTTAGTTGTCCCAAATATAGAAAACATTAGCCTACTTAAGCGTCCATATGTTACCCACGTATTTCAAAGGGTGAATGGGAAATGATTTTTCTTCTGTGGGCCAAACAATATTGTCTCATTCTACACACATCAAACATATATATACTCAAAACTAGTGAAATAAGATCACAATATTAAAAGGAAAAAAAGAATCATAGAAGAGGGAAAAAGGATTATCGACTATCATATAGTACTAAACTTTGAGTTAGTTGTCTTTATTTCTGTTAACTTTTCCCAATTCTGAAAAGAAAAATACATAAAAAGTTTATTCACTTGAGTAAGAATGATCTAATAAATTGCCAGATGCATGAAAACACAACCATCGTTTCATCTTAGAAATAAGAGGGGGTTGTTTTTACGAAGTGTGAACATATAATATGTAAATTTAATATGTACACTTGAAGGTGAAAGCTTTACATTACCATAGAGTATGAACAAATGACATATACAATTTTAGAGTTGAGTGATATAAGTTTTACTAAATTTATTGTGTAATGTAGAGTCTTGCTATAACTTTTATGGAAGACATTTGTAGTCCTTTTAGGGTTAGTTGGTTTGGCTCCTGAAGGATAGAAAATATAGGATTTTAGGTGAATACTTTTTGAATGATTTCTTCATACACTATATTATAATGATCATTTGTATCTTCAACTATAGGTGGACGTATTAGTATATTGACATTTTTAGAAGTTTTAGCTCTAGATAAAGTGACATAAACTTGGTCATGCGAGAAAACGGGTTCGCGTAAATAGATTCCTACGCAATCTTATGTTTGACTTGAGCTTTGTTTATTTTCATTGTAAATCATAGTCGAATTAGAGATTGTGTTCTTTTAATAGGAATAGGTAATTTTTCATCTGTTGATTCTATTAATAGGATTCTCGGAATAAATACATGTTTGTTTTTGTAGTAACTGTCAATAGTAGCACTTAAAACATGCTTATTAAAATTATGACATATTAATCGTGTTTCATTACATAATCCCTTGGAAGATTTAAATTTGGCAATAACATAACTGGACAGTCTTTTTTCAAAGTCAATTTGTATGGGGTAAATTAGTAGGATTTAAGGTGTGTAAGAAAATCTCAACATTGATCACCTAGTTCTAGAGTTTCATCAATTGCAATATAAATTTTAACATTATTAGGAAGTTGATGGGCATATCATTAATTTCATTAACGTTATTTTTTGTAGTTAAAATAACTCGAAAAGTTATAGAAGATTGGTCTGAGTAGAATGTCCTTATATCAGGATAGATTTCTCTGAGTAATTGATTTAGGGATTATACTTTATTTTGTACAATGAATGATAAAATTATGTGGAATTATAATTTTTCTTTTCTCGTTAGTTATTTCTCGTCCATTTTCAATTCGCACAAAATATTCACAGAAAGTCGAATCTTTTTTTGTTCGTATAATTTCAGATAAGCATAATTTTTCAAGTTAATTTCATATATCAGAATATAATAAGCACAAAGTCTTCTCTTTTATCATTGTGAACAATATGCAATGTTTTTATAAAATCTCCTCCAAAGACTACAATTTTTTCACCAAATAAATTTGGTTTACCTATTTGGCCCTTTAAAAGAATATCTAGTTTGTATCATTTTAAGTTTGGCATTGAGACTACATTCCAAACAATTAATGTTGAATCTCTAATTAGATATTCTAATGAACTTTGTTTACTAATATTTCAAGTAAAGTTATTGTCAATATCAATTGGAATTCTGCAATGTGAATGTGCAATTCGGCCTCCGAGGAGAACTGAAGCTGCAACACCAAAACCTGCAGTTGCTTAAGCTATATACTCTTTTTATCTTACATTTGCTAATAAAAATGTTTTTCCAGTTCCTCTTGGACCCTCAATAAAAAGCACTTGATTTATCCGAATGTACCCTATCAAGTGTTGTGTTAAATGCCCTTATTGATGAGGATTTAACTTTGTTTGTAATAAAAGATCTTCTTCATTTACTATTATATTCTTTCGAAGTGAATATCTTTTGATTATTTAGTTATTCTAGCTGGTATAATATATTCAGAAACAAAATTATATTCCTTTATATTGTGTTCCGTTAAATGTAAAATGCGTTGATGTGTTTATAACTAAATGTTGAATAGATTTTCTTCCTAAATTAGGATTTTTTTAAAAAATCTTCATACATTGAATCTAAATATTTTCTATAGTTCTTTTGGATTAACAAGATTGCAATATACTGATATTGTAGCGAATAGACGTCTTAAACGGTAAGGTATTTGATAGGTCACAACTTCATACATACACGCTAGAAAACTTTTATCAGAATATAATAAGCATCCTTTTTATGCGGCTTCTCTAATTGGGTCACAACATATTCCGTTAATTGCTTGGAGATCTTCATACAATTTAGATCCTCTTAGATTTGTTAAAAGTAATCTAAAATAAA
Source organism: Solanum pennellii (assembly GCF_001406875.1). Taxonomy (NCBI): domain Eukaryota; kingdom Viridiplantae; phylum Streptophyta; class Magnoliopsida; order Solanales; family Solanaceae; genus Solanum; species Solanum pennellii. Next base: position 17,534,229 of record NC_028648.1, on the reverse strand, counting down.
ATCTTTCTCCTTCAGTAAAATGACATATGACAATTTTTCCAATCACAAAACTATGTCGTCGTTGATGTGACCACATTTTGTCTGTTGTTGACCAAACAAAATATTTTGGGAAGTCTTTATATAGTAAGTTGAGTTCTATAGCATTTTTATTGACTCTATTCATTTCGAAAAAGATCAGTTAAACATTGTTCTTCTTATCATCGAATTATTTAGAATTTGATCCACAGTTTGATTGCTATTAGAGGATAAATATTAGTGTTTTTATATGTAGTTGAAGTTGGGATATAGTTGGAGTTATTTCACTGACAGGAAAAGAAAATAGATGCCATGAAACTTTTGGAGCAGAGACTCATCTAGCAACTTGATATTCTTTTATTTTATCTATTTCGACATTTGAGTCATTACTATGTATATAAAATGCAATTTCGTCATGGCCTTTACAAATATATTTATAGATGTATTTGACCATCTTAATGTCTTAACACATTCCATGTTAATATAACAATTGAATTTACAAAGTAAATAGGGATTGTATGAGACTAATCAAGTATTATAAATATTGTATCCTTTTAATTGTACAAGTATTTGTAGTTTTCGTCCTTTTTAAATAGGATAAGAGTTCTTTTCCTTTGTTGTTTCTGAGAGTTTTTTTTAGGATAATGGAATTTGGAATGATTTGTTTTCATGAAAGGACATGTTGGATTTAGATTGTCAAAAATATGTATGGTATACTAATGCAATTGAATCCATATATCAACAACACATGTCTGTTGGACCTTCTATAAAAGTTAAAAGTAGTATTCATACTTTTGCAATATCTGAAACATCTCTTTCACCATGTCTTAATATATCAATAATTCCTTGCAACACCTCAAACTTTAAATAAATTGTGATAAAACGAGAAGAAATTTAACAGTTGTGCCTCAAGTTTTATGTATTGGTCAACTTTATATTGTTGTAACAGTCTTCCAAAATGTAACATTTCATTTGACTCTTTTTTGTCTTAATTTAATTTTATAACAATGATATTTATGAGAAACAGTTTGTCTTTTCTTCTAAACTTTTGACAAAACTTTAGATTTCATGTCGAGTAGGCACTCAATTTAAGTCATGTTCATTACACTTGGTAGTTGTTCACTTTCACGATTAGTTTGACTGTGAGAAAATAAAAAATGGATCATAACTCCATAGTAGTAACTTACCAATTGTAATTTTTTTTATTGTGGGTGTATATTCGAGTGTGAGGTGTAGAAAAATTTTCATTTCGTTGTTGTTCTATCAAAATTTTCCTACTTCAGAGGTGGTTGGAAAATTATATGTTTGTTGGTTCAAAGCACAATCTAATTTAAGTTCAATGTAGAATTTAGATAGGTTTGGAACATTTGTTAACGATTTTAGAAAGATAGTATACGACTGCTTTTAGTATATTCATCAAGTTCATCACAATAGATTCACTAAGATTGGCTGGTAAAGTCAATCAATTTCTTATCTCAGCTTCATTATAATAGAAATACAGTTGTACATTTTTTGGTCTTTCATTGCAGCAATTAAATCATCAATAAAGTCATACATTTGTTCTTGAACTTTAAATGTATATATGTTGTGATTTCTCTATGCTAAATTTTGGTCATAATTTATCCCTAGAGAGGTGAATGCAAACATATTGTTGTATGTTAATATGTAGGTACGAAAATGTTTACATGCTTCAGTGTTGCCCAGAAAGAGATTGTTTAACTCTGTGCGCATTTGGTCAGAAATCAGTTTAATTGATTCATTATTACAACTAAACTCGGGTGATTCATATTCAAATCTTTTTTCCCCACAAAATTTACAATCACTAACCTATTTTAACCACACATAATTTTTTGACAACAACTTGCAGTTCTGTTTAATTTCTAATCTTTTTATGTGTACATGATAAATTGTTATACTATTATGAGTAGAACTAAAATGAAATATTAGCTTAGCAAAAAAAGATGTACCTCTATTTGAAGTAACCAGTGGGGATGACATCTTCTTTTCTTCATCATATCTACGTGATGATGATCCTGATATTTCAAAATTCAATATTAAGAAAGATAAAAGTTATGGCATTAGTTGTAATTTTTCAATTTACTCTGACTTACCTATTTCAAATGCAGAGATGCAACAAGAAGTATCGAAATTTGTGGAAGCTTGTCCTTAAAATGGTAGAAGATAAAGTACCGCGATTGATAACAAATCAATTTTATAAATAAAGGTCTACATGTACCAGCACAAGCGACACTATGTGTAAATTTAGTTTTTCTAATATTCGTTTGTAGCTGATGAAGGATGAGAATTCTAACATCTCGCAACTAGAAAGAACAAGAAGGAAGTTTAAAATCTGAAAATAGTTACTTTTGGAAAGTATAAGGAAATCTGAAAATTATTAAGCAAGTTAATGTGAGTTTTTGGTAAACTTCACAGGATCATAACTCCTAGATCAAGATGAGTTAGGTGTGGTTCGAGACATGACTGGAGATCTCTTGGTACGATCTTTCAAACGCCGCCAAGTTTGCACAATTTTGAGTTTGTATGAGTAAGTTATGCCTTTTAGAAGTTGGGCTATTGGATTAAGGAAATGTCCAGTTCGAATTTTTAAGGTGTATTTTGTTCAGATCATTGCCCTATTATTTTAATCCGATTTTAGAGTTTAATATGGGTCAAATAAGATTTTAATCAGTTTTAGAATTTGGGATTTCATGCTAGGCATAAGGAGAAAGGGAAGAGTAAAGAAGACAGTGAAAAGGGAAAATTTATCAAGATCGATCAAGAAAGTTGGTGTTTTCGCCGAGGGTTTACTTCTACCAAGTATTTGAGGCTCTCATAACATTGGGATCGTTCTCCAACATGCCAAGCATATTAATTTCAGTTTCGATTCGTCCTAAAAGAGTTGAAATATAGATGATATTGATATCTATTCTTGAATTCATAAATTGTTCTTGAATTTACGTGAGCTATGAAGTTTTTGAGTTCGTTAGGTCGCATTATAGGGTCGTTACAAGTTAGATTCTTAGATACATTTGCTGGGTATCTGTATGTAAAAGTAATTTAAAAAAAAGATCCGAGTTTAGGTGAATTGGGGGAAGGAAAACGAAGAAGAAATTTCAACGGGCGATATCTGAGGGTTGTCGTGTGTCGCGCGCCTAGTACCCAGTTTTGAAAATTCTGCTCCGCGTTGTGGAGCTTACACGAGGTGTTCTGTCTCAAAAAGACTTTTTCGAAACAAATATTTAATTCTGCCTCTACGTCATGGACCCACCTTCAAATATTGATTTTTTGTATTTTCTCATGTTTAGCTATAGCTATGTAGAATCATTCCTAAACATCATGAGATCTTTCCAATCACAAATCAAAATTTTTGAATCCATAACTCAATTCAAGGATCAGTTAAGAGTCAAGTCAAGAGCATTTAAGAATCAAAGTCAAGAGAAATCAAAAGTCATGTTAAGATAAGTTCTTGATTCTTTCAATAGTCTTTCACGAATGTTTTAACTTTGTTTTAAGACTTAAGTTTTGAGTTAAGTATAGAGTAAAGTTTGACGTTCTTTCTTCAAATAAGTATATGGGGATTATGCATTTCTAAAGAAATTTAAACTGTTTTCACATTTAAATAAGAAAGAAAACTGAAATTTTCATTGAGCCTTCGGGGCTAGTTTTCAAAGAGTAATAGTTTTATAAATGAAGTAAGAAGGGAAATTGAGATTTTCAAGATAGCCTTTGAGCTAAGTTTTTGAGAACTAATCTCAAATCACATAAAAGTATTTTTTTAAAACATATGAGCTAATATATTTTTGGAGTAGTATTAAGCATCGAATTGGCGACGAGCATAAGTTGAGATAACTCATGTCTCCGTAAAACCATGTAGCCACCACGAATAGAAAATGATAATACTTTTTAGATGAATTCTTTACACAATAGACTAGTGGATCCACTTAGTAGTTCAGGTCCTATACATTTGATCGGGTATAAGATGTGCTGACAGCGTGAGGTAGATCGTTGTATCATCACTATAGCTCTTATATGATGATTGTCGGTCAGAGAAACTCCCACAGAAGTTATTATATTTTACATACATCAATTTATTGTATTTTCACATTCATTTAAGAGTTACGTTGTATCCTTATTATATACACAGAGTTGACATCACCTTTTTAATCAATTTTTCTTTATATTACACTTGTTTCAAACTATTTATATTGAAACTAGTCAAGTTGCGCGCGCTTCGCGCGAGTGTAAACCGCTATATCAATATATAAGTGCAATTTTTGTAATTTAATATACAAGATAATATATATATATATTTATGCAAGATAGAATATATTAGATTTATGTTACCTTTTCTTGTTTTGAAATTCAAACCATTCTTTTTAAGATTTCATTTAAGCATTCATGGTGATAAGTAAATTATCTAGCTTTTGAAATTTAAATTATGACACATAAATTAAGAATGAAGTACAAATTTGAGTGAAATATATGAATATATTACATATAAATGAAAAGGAATTAATTAGAAGTGCACGGATGGTAATAATATTGATATATGAATATTATCTTCTAGCATTAGCCAAATTAAATAAATGATGAAGAAATGAAGTTCATCCAAATCAAATATACTAAAACATAGAGGATATATATATATCGGAAATATTATAACTATTTGAAAAAGTTTCAACTCTTGATAAATGTCATAACATTTTATAAAAGTCACAAGTTTTCATAAAAGTTGCAACTCTTCATTAAAGTCACAACTTTTTATAAAAGTCGCAACTTTTAATGAAAGTCGCAACTCTTCATTAAAGTCGTAAATCTTCATAAAAGTCACAACTTTTTGTAGAAGTCACAACTCATCATTAAAGTCAGAACTCTTCATAAAAGTCATAATTTTTCATGAAAGGGGAAGGCTAATTTTGGAAATAAATAAATTTAAAAGAAAATTCTGGTTTGTGGTGGCGCCACATAGACGGGTCTAAGGTTTTCTAATATATATATATATATATATATATATATATATATATATATATAT
>NC_028648.1:17516099-17528783 GCF_001406875.1 Solanum pennellii | reverse complement strand
ATATATATATATATATATATATATATATATATATATATATATGATTGAAGTAGGTATATTGTATGAAAATAGTGTGATATTTGCGTCATATTTTACAAAAATAATTTTATTTCACTGTAACATGTTTCAAATGAAACTTTAAAAAACAGAGAAAATTGAAAAACATGATTTTATTTATTGGGTGTGATTTGATAGCGAAAAGAGAAACAAACCAGTCAAATGTTTATAGAAATATTAAATAAACGATTTTAAGCTACTTAATTGATTAACTATCTAACATTCATTTCATAGATGAAAATTCTAATTTTTATTTTGCAATTTCATCCCATATTTTTTTCTTGTATTCTCAATTTTTATTTTTATTTTAAAAATAATCAATGTAATATTTATCAATGGAGAACCTTATATAAATATAAAATGATATCAGAAAATTGGATAAATAGAATTAACCATTGAAAAAATTGATTTGAAAAATTAGACAAAGAATTAGAAAAACAAAAAATAAAAAGGTGAAAGGAAAGAAATGACAAAAAGGAGGGGTGAGAAGTAAAGGTAGGAGAGAGAAATAACAATATAGAATGAGAAGGATAGGAGTGATTGGACCCATGTATTTTTTAATTAAAAAATAATGCCTCACAAAGGTGAATGAAAATTTATTTTTAGACCAAAAGATGGATGAATGGTATTTTTTCTATAGTTCAAAAATAGTTTTGGTCCTTTTCCTGTATAGAAAGGTTATTATTAGGCTAAGTAACAAAAATAAAAATGACAGACTAATAGCAACAAAAACAACTCTAGTGAGAAAACGTTGACAACAACGTTTGAACCGCACGTCTGTCTCCTTAACAACTCGGATTTATCGACATATTTTATAATTCTGTTTACCGGGAGATTTATGGGTTTGGACAAATTTTAGAAAGCAAAAATCGTTATTCCTCCACTTCAATTTATTTGTATGATTTTGACTTGACATAAAACTTAAAAAAGTAAAGAATATTTTTGAATTTTGTAGTCTTAAATATGTCAGTAGAATTAGAGTTAAAAGAGTTATTTAAAAAAAGAAGAAAAGAAACATTTCTTTAAAATGAATTAAATAAAGTAATCCAAACAAAATGAAACGGAAGGAGTACTTCCTTTAAAAAATGTCTACTTTATCAGGTTGAGATGTTTTGTGTGCAAGCTTTAGGAAAAAATTAAGTATTTCTGAGCAGTAACAAAAGCTCTTCCAAGAAGCTTAAAAAAATTCCGATTAAAATTTTCGCAAAATATAAATTGTTGCTCTAATTATTGATAAAGTAATTTTAAATTAATCATCTAAACACGAGTTATTTATTTTTAAAAAATAAATTTTATCCAAGGATAAATAAAAGAACAACTTTCACATATAGCAAACATAAAATCATATTTGTATGCTATAGATATAGTTTGCATAACTATGCTCCATAGCAAACATAAATATGTGTATTTCGCTATACATATACAAAAGAAAGAAGTTGTATAATCTGCGTTGGTATACATATATAAAAGATCAATTGTATAATCTGTGTTTTATAAAGCGAGAAAGAGAGAAAGACAAAAGAAAAATGGACAGGGGAAGATCGTATTTGTATAATTGTATGCGTGTAGGACGAAAATATATGCATTTATATTTGTATATACAACTTTCTCTCGTTTTATACAAACAAAAATGCAATGTATACATTTGTGTTTGTATAAAGTGAGAGAGACAAGTGAGCGGGCGAGATCTGAGAGAGGGGAACGAAAAATATGTATATATACAATTTTCTCTCGCTTTATAAAAATACAAACACATTTTATACAATGTGTTTTTGTATATAGTGATAGAGGCGAGTGAGCGAGCGAGATCTGGGAGAGCGATGAACGAAATCTGAGAGAGGGAACCAAAATATATGTATATATACAACATTCTTTAGCTTTATATAAACACAAACACATTTTATTTATATGCGTTTGTATAAAAGAGAGAGAGAGGCGAGGGAGAAAACGAGAGAGACGAGCGAGATTCACCAGTAGAGTGGCACAACAATTTGCTATGGGGTACAATTAAATCAATCTATGATTATAGTATTTAATTTAAATTAATAATTTTCTATCATATACTATTTTCCCATAAATAAATTTAGGCCACAAGTGATCGCTTTATAAATGACCTTATAATCGAGTCGACCCTGATCCGTAGACTAGTTTGGGCTTTTATCCTCTCTACCATTATTATTGAACATTCTTAACAAATTACAAATATCATAGTGTATTTACAATTAATAGATATTGATATTTTATCCAGCAATAAATTGAGGCCTAAAAAAATTGAGGGGCCAAAGGGATTGCTTTAGCAATGAATTGAGGCCTGAAATTTTTTTTGAGGGCCCAAATGATTGTTCTAGTGATCTTATAATCGAGTTGATCCTGATCTATAGACTTGTTTGGGATTTTATCCACTCCACTCGAAACCTAGATAAAAAAGTAAGAAAACTAGAAAAACTAACAGCAAATTACATTCTTCCAACTTGCTACTCACTTTTTGGCTGATTGGATTGGAGTGAGTGTTCATTATTTCTTTATCAAATTGTGTTATGCTAGTTGATTCATATTAATTGTGTTCTTTATAATTGTATAGTAAATTTTTCTTTCTACTTGTTAGATGAAACAAGTGTTGTGCACATGAAATTATTTTATCAAGGTTTGGTTGAAGATATTAGATAGTCTGAATTATTTATTTCACCATTCTTGCTATAAGTTCTCCCATATAATTGATGTTGTTAGTGAAAAAACTTACAAGATAATAAAAGTGCTTAGATTAAAATTGAAAATAAAATGAAGAAATTAATCTCTGCAGGCTGAGGTGCGGATATCTCGCTCTCTTTAAGGAGTTTCAAGCCCATTGCAGCAAATGTTTTCACCGGTCCAGCAATAGTCCTCTTTGACTTTTCCCCTCCAGGATACAACAACCTTCACAAAGTATAACTCAACAACTCTGGACAAGAGTTGAGTTCAAAGCTCCACAAAACAGAACACCTCCCTTCAACTAATAAGAACTCTCTTTTAGACTAACTTTTTCACTCTTTGTTTTCTCTTGTTTTTTTTTTGTGTATCTAAAACCAAATGAAGACCACCACTATTTATACTAACAAGAAGTCTTTCTAGCAATGAATAGGAAGATAATGGAGGTAGTAAATAGTGAAGATAATGGCCTTAAGAGTTTCATAGGTTACATAGGTTACAAAGGTTACAAAGAGTAATGGAGGAATTAAGAATGAAATAAAGTGATGGACAACCAATGCTAATGGATGATGTAGAAGTTATCCATTCTAATGTTTATTGGAATGTTTTTATCTCTACAATGAATTCAACTAATAAAGCCAAAAGTAATGGCATTACATGGCTACCAAGTCAAAGATGAATAGCATGATTAAATTGGTAGTTTAAAACACAAATTCCTACCAATGGTCATTCTTATAACTCCAAAAATAAGCAATTTAATATGTTAAATATTAATATTAAAATGCTAATAACCTAACAATCCCTCACTCATTTTAATATTTAGATAAGAGAGTATATCAGTTGAAGGAAGAGTACTATGCATAATGAAGGTGTGCTCTGCATTGAACCTCCACTGAGTGAAACAGTAACTTTTACTCCAGAGTCGTAGTGGTCTCAGACTTGAACTATGACTGCTTAAGGGAAATAAAATATCACTGCTCACACATAATAATCAAGGTGTTGACATGAGCTTTAACAGCCATCACGTTATGGCCATGTGCTATCCCGTTTTCATGAGTGCATTTGAGAATAAGCCCCATTCTCATAGGAAGCGACCTACTTCCACACATCACATAGGTGAAATCTGTCGAGAGTGCTCCTGTAAGATTAACACTCCACCCATACGGGCTACAGATATTCATTAAGAGTTTTATCAACTCAACCTTCACAAACTACAGGAAATAATGCACTCACATCATAGGGAGGGGAAAAAAATAGTGCATTTTTCACAACAAGTCATCATATGATTAGTTTTTCCCTTTGAACCTGGTTATAGGATCTCTAGTCCCCAGGTTGGGTTTCCTCATATATGACTCAAGGATTTGTAGGCTTCAATCCCATCCCCCTCGATGTGCTCCAGACCTTTTCTCTTGTTAAGGCCTTCGTAAGAGGATCTGCAAGATTATCACAAGATTTGACATAATCAACATTAATGGTATCATTTGTCAAATACGATCTTACATTACTGTGTTTCCTCCTTATAGGTCTGGATTTACCGTTGTAATAACGGTTTTGAACTCTACCAATTGCAGCGGTGCTATCACAATGAATTAAAATAGGAGGAATTGGTTTTTCAAAATAAGGAATTTGAAACAATAAATCTCTTAACCAATTCGCTTCCTCACTAGCTGAAGCTAAAGCAATTAGTTTAGCCTCCATGGTAGAGTTAGCAATTATAGTTTGCTTTTTTGATCTCCAACAAACAACACCACCACTTAAAGTAAAGACATAACCAGTGGTAGAACAGGAATCACCTGACAAAGTGTTCCAATCTGCATCACAAAAGCCTTCAAGCATAGCAGGATATTTTTTATAGAACAAACCACAATTTTTCGTTCCACTTAAATATCTCATAACTCTTGTTATAGAAATCCAATGTTCATTACCTGGCTTGCTTGTAAACCTGCCAAGTACTCCTACTGCATATGCAATATCAGGCCTAGTGCATTCAGTCACATATCTCAAACTTTCAATTATACTAGCATATTCCTTTTGATTTATTACATCATTTTCACTTTCAACAGGAAATAAGTGAACACTTGAATCAAAAGGAGTAGCAACATGCCTTCAATCATGAAAGTTATATTTTTTAAAAATTTTCTCAACATAATGTGACTGGTCAAGGAAAATTCCCTCACATGTTCTTGTTATTTTTATTCCAAGAATAAAATTTTCCTCACCAAGATCTTTCATATCAAAATGTCTTCTAAGAATATTTTTAGCTTCATCAATAACATTCATGTTAGAGCCAAATATTAACAAATCATGAACATATAGGCAAATGATCACATGTGAATTATTTCAAGATTTATGATATATGCACTTATCACACTCATTTGTTTTAAAACCATTTCCAATCATGCAGGAATCAAACTTTTCATGCCATTGCTTTGGTGCCTGTTTCAAGCCATATAGGGATTTAGTAAGTTTACATACTTTGCTTTCTTGGCCTGCTTCAACAAAACACTCGGGTTGGTCCATATAAATTTCTTCATTTAGGTCTCCATTTAGAAAAGCAGTTTTTACATCCATTTGATGAATTTGCAAATCAAAAATTGCAGCAATAGCAACTAAAAGTCTAATGGATGTAATTCTTGTTACCGGAGAAAAAGTATCAAAAAATTCTAGGCCTTCTAGCTGTTTAAAACCTTTTGGAACTAGCCTAGCCTTGTATTTATTAAGAGAACCATCCGGTTTTAACTTTTTCCTTAAGACCCATTTGCAACCAATTGTTTTACAACCCGATGGTAAATCAACTAACTTCCAAGTTTTATTAGAAATTAGAGATTCCATTTCATCATTTACAGCCTCTTTCAAAAAAATAGAATCATGTGAAGATAATGCTCCTTTCAAAGTTAGACGGGCATTTTCAATATTAAATACATAAAAATCAGGATCAAAATCTTTTTCTACTCTAGCTCTTTTACTTCTTCTTAACTCAAAATCACCAACTTCTTTATTTTTCAAAGTTGAAGTAGAAGAACTAGGTAGTGACAAAATATTTTGTTCAATCCTTTGACCCCCACTATTTTTAGTATCAAAAGGAAATTTATTTTCATGAAAAATAGCATCACCAGATTCTATTACAATATTATCTTCAAGATTAAAAAATCTATAGGCTGTACTATTTGAAGCATAACCAAGAAAAGCACAAGTAGTAACTTTCTTACCCAACTTTGTAATCTTGGGATCCATTAGCCTCACAAAGGCTAGACAACCCCAAACTCTTAGATATCCCAAACTTGGCTTGTAACCTTTCCACAATTCAAAAGGTGTCAATTTAGACTTTTTATGAGGCACACGATTCAACACATAACAAGCAGTTAAGATAGCTTCACCCCAAAAATTTAAAGGTGGATGTGACTCAATTAGCATGACATTAGTCAATTCAACCAAAGTTCTATTTTTTCTTTCTGCTACTCTATTAGACGAAGGAGAGTAAGGAGGAGTAGTTTCATGAATTATTCCCAATGATCTAACAAAAGAATTAAACTCATTTGATTAATATTCACGGCCTCTATCACTTCTAATTCTTTTTATTTTTCTTCCAAACTGATTTTCAACCTCATTGAGATAAGTTTTGAAATTTTCAAAAGCATCACTTTATTTTTCATCAAGTAAACATATGTAAACTTAGAAAAATCATCAATGAAAGTGATAAATTATCTATTACCTCCACGAGTTAGAATTCCACCAAGTTCACAAATATCAGTATAAACTAATTCTAACAAATCAGTTTTTCTTTCAACTTGAAAATGAGGCCTTTTAGTGATCTTAGCTTTACTACAAGCCTCACACTTTTCAAAATTCTTTTTAACCATTGGGATTAATCCTAAACTACTCATGATTCCAACATAACGATCATTAATATGACACAAACGAGAATGCCAAAAATTAGTAGAAGAAAGCATATAAACAGAAGTAGAAATTTTATTCATTTCAACATTCAACTTAAATGTCCCATCACATGAATACCCCTTCACCACAAAAATACCTTTCTTCACTATTACATATTGATCAGATTCAATAATCTGTTCAAAGCCTGCTTTATTAAGAAGAAAACTAGACATCAAATTTTTTTCTCATAGAAGGAGTATAAAGTACATCTTTTAATGTTAATATCCTTCCAAAAGTAAAACACAATTCAACATCTCCCTTTCCAAGCACTTGAGTAGTGTGAGCATCACTAAGCATGATGGTTTTGGGCTCCTCAAAATGAGTATAATTTTTAAATCAGTCTTTGTCATAACAGACCTGACGGTTTGCACCAGAATCAGCCCACCATCCATCAACATTCTCAACCATGTTTATGTCGGTAATCACCACCACAAAAGGTTCTTCGGTAACGTTTGCCTGAGGGTTAGGACCATATTTCCGGAATCTGCAAAATCGAGCAATATGCCCACTCTTGCCACAAACAAAGCATGGTCCCTTTTATTGAACTTGTTGATTTTGTGCTTGGTGATTTTCACCATTATTTTGCTTGGGAGGTCTACCATTATTTTTCTTGAATTTTTTCTTCTTAGGCTTTAAAGAAGTATTTTTGTGAGTTTCAGGAGTAACATTATTCGAAGTAATTAAGTTTATCTTCGATGTGATGTTGTTCTCTTCTGTTTGTAAAAGTACATCTTGGCCCCTTGCTTCTTCTTCCATGCGGATTTTCATTATCAAGGTTTCAAGAGAGGTTTCCTTTTGTTTGTGGCGCATAGTTTTTTGAAATTCCTTCCAAGAAGGTGGAAGTTTATCCACTATGCCACAAACAATAAGGTTATCTCCAATTTTAACCTCTTCAGACCTAAGCTCTCCAACAATCATGATGCAGTCTTGAGCTTGATCTACCACTGATTTGTTGTCCATCATTTGGAAACGAAAAAATCTACTAGCTGCATATTTTTTCGCTCAAGCCTCTTCGGTATCATACTTAATCTACAATGCCTTCCAAATTTCCTTTGCACTAGAGTAAGTTCTATCATAATAATCATAAAAATTATCAGATAGACAATTAAGAAGATAATACCGACACTTATAGGAATCACCATCGTACTTTTCCACTTTCTCTAGATGAGAAATAGTTTCATCATCATTCATAGTGGTGATATCTTCTTTATTTGGATTCTTCTCAGTTAATACATAAGAAACATTGAGAAGACTTAAGTAGAAAAGTACTTTACCCTTCCATCTCTTGAAATTGTTACCATTGAACCGAAATGGCTTGTTAAGATCTCCCATCTTGACGTCCACGGTTTTTTCAATTGTAGTCATCATGAATCTCCTTAAAATTGTTAGTGAAAAAACTTACAAGATAATAAAATTGCAAGATTACAATTGAAAATAAAATGAACAAATTAATCTATTCAGGCTGAGGCGCGGATATCTCGCTCTCTTTAAGGAGATTCAAGCCCATTGCAGCAAATGTTTTCACCAGTCCAGCAGTATTCCTCTTTGACTTGTCCCCTCCAGGATACAACAGCCTTCACAAAGTATAACTCAACAACTCTGGACAAGAGTTGAGTTCAAAGCTCCACAAAAAAGAACACCTCCCTTCAACTAATAAGAACTCTCTTTTAGACTAACTGTTTCACTCTTTGTTTTCTCTTTTGTTTTTTTTGTGTATCTAAAACCAAATGAAGACCACCACTATTTATACTACAAGAAGTCTTTCTAGCAATGAATAGGAAGATAATGGATGTAGTAAATAGTGAAGATAATGGCCTTAGGAGTTTCATAGGTTACAATAGGAGTTACATAGGTTACAATAGGAGTTACATAGGTTACAAAGAGTAATGGAGGAATTAAGAATGAAATAAAGTGATAGACAACCAATGCTAATGGATGATGTAGAAGTTATCCATTCCAATGTTTATTGAAATGTTTTTATCTCTACAATGAATTCAACTAATAAAGTCAAAAGTAATGGCATTACATGGCTACCAAGTCAAAGATGAATAACATAATTAAATTGGTAGTTTAAAACACAAATGCCTACCAATGGTCATTCTTATAACTCCAAAATAAGCAATTTAATATGTTAAATAAAATGCTAATAACCTAACAGATGCAATAGCTTATCTTGGGATAGCTTATTCCCAACTAGATGATCCAGTTCAATTAGTATGGTCTTGCCTTTATTGATTTGTCTTTCTGGTGCAATGTCTCCTTCTCCTTTGTAGTTGGATTTGTTGCACTCGAGGCAACAAATCAAAATCAAAATGGTCACTTACCAAAGGGTTTAAAAAGGCAAAATCAAGAAAGGATAAACTTCATTGAGTAGAAGCTATGAGTAGTCTTTTGTTTCTGGTGTCGAACACTGAAATTTGGATTCCTTATATAGAGTCACTGACTTGATGGTAATTACGATTAGGTACATTATATTTAATCTCTAACTCATCTATACATTAAGTGGAATTTAAAACTCTTTTCTAGTTTCAAGGGGTTTATTAAATAGTTATTGTGAAAATCCTTAAATATTTGGCATGTAAGTTGTATTTAAGTCAAAGAAATTAAATGTATATCCAATTATTCATAGAATCTAATGACTCTTTCTTAGATATTTAAAAACAAAGTAATTTGACATTGATAAAGTAAACATATTTTTTCAATGTTGTTATAGCACATTAGTTTTTTAATGATGGTACAAATATCACATTAGTCATATTGATTTACATCGATTTTCACATAATTTTACGGAAATATGTTAAATAATTAACCTAAATGATATAATTAGTACTTCCAATATTTTAAAACACGAAAAAGGGCTATTAATACTCCTAAATTATAAGAAAGGTTTAAAAATATCCTTCATCAATCTTTTGATCTAAAAATACTCTTTCATTCACCTTTTTGGCTCACTTATACCCTTGAAACTAACAATTCTCTTTATTCTTTATTTTAAAAAAATATTTATTATATGTCATTCTCCTATTGGATAGTATAAAGAGCTAACCTCCATTTTATTTCTCATTATTCATCCAAACCAAAGAATTATAACCCTTCAAGACACCAATTTTTTTTATATAAAAAAAATATTGTAGTTTTTTATTATTTATTTATTTTTGGATCTAAATCCTCTCCATTTCCTCAATTTTTTACTCAGATTGAACACTGATGACATAAGAAAAAATTAAGGCTAATATTTAATTAATCAAATAAAAATTCTAAACATGATATATGATTAATAATTTATAAATAAGTTTATTATGTCATAATCATAACAATATATTATCTTATCCATAAATACATTATACACATTTTCCTCTATTTTCCTACTTAAATTTTCTCTACGACTACGACCGTTGATCTGCTATTTGTTTAACGAGTTGATCTTTTAACTAAATTTTTTTGTGGATCTTTTTCTTCGAAATATTTCTCACAAATTAGCGAAAAAATTAAGTTAACAATATTTTTTATTTTAAAAAGGAAGATATATATTGTGTCACTATTAATATTTTTATAATATATTAATTATTTAAAATAATTTTAAAAAATAAAATTTTGAGCAAATACAAAAAATTGTAGATTTTTTAAAAAAAAGAATTGGAGAGTTGAAGAGGTATATATTTTTTGATTTCAATGGATTATGGGAAAAACATTAATAGAGATGAAGTTTTTATTATCTAATAAGAAAATGAAGAATTATAATTTTTTTTTAAAAAATAAAAAAAAAATAAACTTTGGTTGTTAGTCATAAAGGTATAAGCTAGTCAAAAAGGTGAATGAAAGGGTATAAGTGAGCCAAAAATATGAGTGGAGGGGTATAAGTGAAAAATTTTATGATGGAAAAGTCCACGTATGACTGAGATTATGTAACTATTTTTTTTGAGTATATATAAATAACTTATGGATTTCATGTTGAAGTCCAATCTTGAACTGAGATCAGGTAATTATTACATAAAAGTACACACACAAAATGTAGCCATGTAACAAATATGTATCCCCCGTCATTTCAAACACGCATTACAAATCATGAATAATATTAGAGTTTGATGAATTTCAATTTAAAAATAATATTACTAAGAATTATATATACAGTTAAATAGTCTCACAAAGTGTGGTCCGAAGAGAGTTCAATATACAATGACCTTATCCTTCCTCAGAGACGGTGAGGTTGTTTTCCATAGACCTCGACTGGTCAAAAATATCTTGAAAGCTCGAACTAAGTAGTATCACTCAACTTGCAAGTGAAGGAACTACATATAGTTGATAACACTTCTCTTTCACGCGTACTTCCTACAAAGTTTATAAAGTAAATCATTTGAATGTTACAATTGCTAGTAGATTTATCTATAAATGATCATTTTTATCAAAGATGAGTTCCAAACAGACCTAAAAAACAGAAATCAAAATTGAGTTACAATCAGTGCATGTTTAAAAAATGAGATTGAAATATAAAACAATGAAAAAACAAATCAAAATTTAGTTCCAATAAGACGTTATGTGGCAAGGACTTAGTCTTCTATTCCTATATTCACCGCTGTATATGATGGTGTACTTGGAACATCAATATTGTAATCTAAATCTATAGAATGTGAGATATTTGGAGAGGGATCCTATCAACTGTATGGTTCAAGGGCTGTGAAATTTGTCTGGAATTCTGAAAAAGAAGAAAACTTGTTTGCATGAAAAAAGAAGCAGGGGAAACACAAACAAGATGTTCAAAATCGAAGCAACGTTTCGAAATCCAAAATTTAACAAAATATATTTTTTCATTCTTGTAAAAGTAAAAGGCTAAAAATTGTAGAAAAGCGATAACTGGAATTTCTTAGTTGTGGTGCGGCCACATAAGTGAGTCTAGGATCCTCTTTTGTAATTATACAAGTTGTTGGCACATATATGTGATACATTTATTTTAATACAAAACTACAAATTAACAAAACCAAAAAGCAAGAGAATATATACCTCAAACATAAATAAATCAATGGAGTTTCAAGAGTGATTGTAGTAGGGACTTTTTCTACACTACATCCATCTAAGCCCTTTCAAATCAAACTTTATGAAGTCACAGCAAGTTCTTGAAACATGCTAGTAATACATCTATTTTAAAATACAAAATTTCAATTTGTCACTTATTACCGAAAAATCATAAATGCAGGATAACTATAAAGAAAGTATAAGAATATAGCACCTTAAGCTTGGAAGTTTGAAGAGTGACATCTGTAGCCTTCATTGATTTGCATTCTCTATATCTTTGACACAATGAAATAATCAGAACACAAGAGCAAGTAGCAAAAAATTTAACCCTATAGCTATTAATATGTCAAGTGCCACCAAAAAATCTAAACTAAAGAAATTAAAAGAATAGTAAAACTCAGAAAACACAAATTGGTGATATTAGATTTGATTATAATTGTTGAAACACAGAAAACTTGATCATAGAACTAAACCTGGAAAGAGGAACTCAACATGAAAAATGATTTGATTTAACAAATTGTTTGACAACAAAGTTGTAAGCTCAAAGAAGAAATATTAACAAAACAGTTCCAACAAAACTTACCAACGGGAAAACAACAGATTGTGAAACAAAGATAACCCCCAAAGCAAAGATTTTTGCACGACGTTGAACAACGTTTTGAAGTAACCCATGGAGAACGGTAAAATTTTTGTTGAAGAGTGTTTTCTATGTAGGTAAAAGGGTATGGAAGGTGGTGGGCAGGAACATGGAGTTGAAGAGTGAAGGATTTGGTTCGAGAAGATGAATATGTAGTAGTTTATTTAAGGTAGCTCTGTTTGGAATAGACACGCCGTAATGGAAGAGTTGTGTAGGTGTTGAAGGATCACATGGAAGTGACATCTGAGTATGGGGTAGTTGGGAAGGGTATTTTTGTCAATATTTACATAAAAATGAATTCCTTGCTTGTGAATATGCCACATCAACAGGCTGAAGATTCTCTTATATATATATATATA
>NC_028648.1:17480730-17515289 GCF_001406875.1 Solanum pennellii | reverse complement strand
TATATATATATATATATATATAATGAGTTCAGTTAAGTATTCATGAGTTGAGAAGAGCTAAGGTAAGTGTTCCCTTCAGAATCTCTTTCAAGCCTATTTGTTTTAGCATTCCAACTCCCATACTCGTACATTCAATGTAATGATGTCAATTGCCCTGCATCGTCTTATGATGCAGACACATGTAACAAGGATCAACATTCGAGTACACCGTTGATCTAGTGAGCAGTTCAAAGTTAGTCAGTGAGCCTCCTTGCATTTCAGAAGATCTATTTTCATTGTTTTCTAGTTAGTTCATTAGGATGTTGTGGGATTTATCCCAACATCCATCTCATTTGTTTTAGAAGTTTCATTGATAGTCAGTCAGTTAGTTATAAGTGTTTCAACTTTGTATGTTAGATGTTTTGGAGTGAGACTTGAGTAGTCATTTTTGGCTAAGATATTAATTCTTTAAGTTATTACATGAAATTATTTTTTGTTGAGTTTAAGTCTTCCGCTGAGTAAGTAAGCCAGGCCAAGGGCTCTCTTGGGGCAAGCAATGGACTATGATACGTTCAAATTACACTTTCGAAAAGAAGTATAAGCAGTCGTAATCAAGTAGAGAACTGAACTAGTAGGTTGGGGTCGATCCCACAGGGAAAATGGTTTATACTTAAATTCAATGTACAATTATGTCTATTTAGCCAAGGTTTTTTCGAAAACAAGTAATTAAATGAGGGGTTTTGTGAAACAAGTTTCTTTAACACTTTTAAGTAACACTTAAGCAAAAGTAAAAATTTAGTTTTATCAAGTTGTGAGACTAACTAGGTTATATGTTTTACATAGAGGTTCATAACGTCGTATTCCTAGCAATATCAATTCTTACCTACTGTTTTGCATGTAAGGTGGTAAGTTATGTATCTCTAAATCCTTGGTCCACCATCTAGCGAATTTCCCCCCATACCTTGGTCCGGCTACGTGTGTATAATTCAATAACCCTTACCATTACCTCATATTAGACATCATAATCGATTTATGACTTAGTTATTACTTTGCACCGATCGATACTAGCCTATTAGAAGTATTCCACTAAATCTATGTTGAGAATTCTTTTCCTATTACTACCTCCTTGGTCCGACAAGTAGCAGCAAGGATAGTTCTAACGCGTGCACTTGTTAAGAAGACTTTTAAACGAAAGAATTATACTTACATGCAATAACCTATTTGAGAATTTCTTATTTGCTAGGTATACTTTGTTAATTACCCATGCTTTCCACAACCCTAGTTGCAAATTTAGTTACCCATGACAGTCTCCCACCTATAGTCGAATTCTGGAGTCATGAGGGCCCATTGTGTCTAAGTGGTAGGTCCACATACAAACCGGCGGAGGGTGGCTTCTGAGATGTCAATCGAAAGCCCCGGGCTAGTACAGAGGTGAACGGGTCCTGTTTGGCAGGTCTCGCCCGCCTAGCGATAGAGTCTCTAAGAGCAACCACATAGGAAGCGTTGAAGTCCCTGACTATCTCCTCACTGTAGGTAACAGAATCCGCGCCATCCAATCTAACTTGTGCCAGTTAAATAATATGTGCACCTTGGGGACCGTGTGCAAAATCCCCATAAGAACTCAACGCTCTGCTGTCACCAAGCGGGTCATCACCCCCTTCTCATTCAACATTTTAGCATCCCTGTATACCTGGTGCTTCCCATCGACGTACCACCGGTTGGGTTCCTCAATAATGGGTGCGGGCTCATCTGCTCGAGGTGCGTGTGCAGACTCTGAGCTATTAGACTTATCAGACGAGTCTTGGTGGTCGTGGACCTCTGACCTTATGGCTCCTTGAGAGGCGGAACCAGAGATAGTAGGTGCATTTGACCTAGAAGATTGGGTCGATCCTGAGGCAAATGCAGATCCGGAACCTGAAGCGGAGCTCCCTTCACAACCAGAGGCATCCCCAGACGGTGAGCCGGTCAGTGTGCGCTCCTCATCAGATTGGGAGGCAGTGACTTCACCTGGAACCACCTTACGGGGGGTACCCCTAGTGACTCGTGCAGCTGGTGTTGGGGTAGTGGTACCCAGAGGAACATATGAAGGATCTTGTTCATTCTCGAACTCTACAATAATCTGACGCGATAGGGCATCAGACTTGGATTTGCCTCGTTTTTGGCATATCCGACATCCTTCTTGGGAGCTATTTGTACCTGTAAGGCAGTTGTTAGTCTCAACTCAGCCATATGACACACTCAAAACAAACATCACTAAGGATGGATAAGAAATAACAATACAGTTCAGTTCTGCAGAGTCAGGTTGACAGGTACTATCAACGGTCCGTCGATAGGGTCCCTCATCTGACACTTAGAATCATGTTTCTTAGAAACAGAATCATACTTCTCAGATCGAAATGACGTACGTGTAGAACGGCCCATTGATTAATTGATGGATCGTAGTCTACTTCCGTCGTCTAACACTTAGAATTTTTTTTAGAAGTCGAGGAAAATAGGTTCTATAAAGGAAATGACGGACGTGCAGAACGGACCGTAATCCACTTTCGATTTTTAAGACTTAGACAATTTTAGGTTTGTCCAATAGATGGACCCAATCGATGGCTCGTCGATCAATCGACGGTATGTCGACGGCGTCTCGTATTGTTGGTCTGAGAAAGATTTCAGGCCGTTTATTCAATGTCCAATTTTTTTGGACACTCTTGACATACTCAAGTTTAGACAAGCAACTATAACACCCAAAAAACGAATTCGTCATTCTTAGAGTTTCATTTTCACATAATTTGTGTTTGAATTCCTCCACACTATGAAACCCTAAGTCAATTTCCAAAACTATAGAGAAAATCACATTTTAGACAGATTACAGGGTGACATAACCACAATCTATCATTCTGAGGGACATACTACATAAGTTTTAGCATGCCATTTCAGTTAATTTAGTTTCATAGTCAAGACCCACTTCGGGATTTTCGGAAACAACTATGAATGAGATTTCAAAGTGTAAAGGAAATCAAAATATCTTTAGTTCGGAGTGGTGTGGTTGTGAGGTGAATTTTCAAGCAGTAGCCTATGCGCCCGTACTTGATCACCGGCCGAAGAACAACAGAGAGAAAAGAGAAATTGGGAAGAGAGAGTTTGGGGAATTTGAGGGATTCTGATTTGGGTGTGAAATGGAATATGGGAGTATGATGGTTTGTGATAAAGGAAAGAAATAAAGGAAGAAAAATTGTTTTGGAAGGGAATTTTTAAAAGAATTGGAAGGTGGGAATGAACATGAACTGTTATATCCTTTAATATTACCAACCGAGCTGGGTCGGGTCAGTGGCAGGTTGGACCTATGAAACCCCGTTGATGGTTCGTCGACTAGGATCGTCGATTGCATCTAGACTTAGAAAATTTAAGAGTCATACATGGGATCTACATATATCATCGAAGTCCCATCGATGGGGTCCGTAGACCTATGCACCAGACAATTTTCGTGCATATTTTTGTTTTGGTCCCTGCACATGGAACACCCATTAGGCTATTCTTTTTGTGTTTTATGGACACTTTTGAGTCACTCACCCTAACTAATCTCTAGCCAATACTAGCACACAAGCAAGAATGAAATAAGATTAAAAACTAAACGAAACAAGAAAATACAACTACTCATACAAAGAAAATAAAATCTATTGTTGGCTAGAGAATACACCTTGGGTTGCCTCCCAAGAAGCGCTTGATTTAACATCACTGCACAACGCAGTCTCCTTGATTAAGCATACTTTGTCAAGGTGATAGGTATCAACCATTTCATGGACGCTCTCTGCATGCCTCAGGTAGATTTTAATCCTTTGCCCGTTGACTATGAACTTTGCGCCCTCCTTATTCTCCAACTCAACTTCTCCTTGTGAGAACACTTTATTGATGAGGAATGTACCTGTCCACTTGGACTTGAGTTGAATAGAAGCACCAAATCACCAACAGCAAATTCTCGCTTTTCAATCCTTTAGTTGTGATACTTCTTCATCTTCTCTTTGTAGATGGCTGAACTTTCATAAGCTTTAAGGCGAAACTTATCAAGCACATTCAACCCATTTAGTCTTTGTTCCGCTTCTTCATTCCAATCCATCTTCAGTTTCTTCATTGCCCACATGGATTTGTGCTCTGATTCGTCCGGCAAGTGACAAGCCTTCCCATATACAATTTGGTATGGAGACATACTTATGGGAGTCTTGTATGCAGTGCGGTAGGCCCAAAGTGCATCATCAAGCCTCCTTGACCAATCCATTCTATTAGCATTCACCGTTTTTGCTAGAATTTGCTTGATCTCTCGATTGGACACCTCAACTTGCCTACGAGTCTGTGGATGATAAGGAGTAGCCACATGATGGCGAACCCCAAATTTCTCCAATAACCCTTTGAAAAACTTGTTACAAAAGTGAGAGCCACCATCACTAATAGTGGCCCTAGGTGTGTGACATCTGGAAAAGATATTTTTTTAAGAACGCAGTGACACTCTTTCCTTCATTGTTAGGAAGCGTTATTGCTTCCACCCATTTTTACACATAGTCGACCGCCACAAGTATATATTTCATCCCATGAGAACTCACAACGGTCCCATAAAATCATTGCCCGAAACATAAAAAAACTCCATCATCAGAATAGGATTTAAGGGGAGTTCATGTCTCCTTGAAATTCCTCCATCTCGTTGGCAGCGATCACATGACTTGGCAAAATTGTGAGCATCTTGGTGAATGGTTGACCAATAGTACCCAAACTGCAAGATCTTATGTGCATTACAGATACTACTGTGGTGCCCACCTACAGGGAGGACTGACGTGCCTCCAAAACTCTCAACATCTCAACCTCAAGTACATAACAAAGAATAATCCCATCGGCACAACTCTGGTATAAGTAAGGATCATCCCAAAAGAACTTTTTCACAACATTGCATGAACTTTTTCCTTTGGTGGAAGGACAATCCGATGAAACTACATCACTTTCCAAATAGTTCGCAAAGTCTGCGAACCATGGGATCAAATCCTAAGACGCGACCAATGCATATTCGTCTCGGAATGCATCATCAATTTCAGCCTTTTTTAACCCAATTCGCGCGTAGCTTCATCCTCCAATCTAGACAAATGGTCGGCCACTTGATTTTCAGTCCCCTTTCTATCTTTCACCTCGAAATTGAACTCTTGCAGCAATATACCCATCTAATAAACCTTGTCTTCACATCCTTCTTTTCCATCAAGTACCTCAAAGCGGAGTGGTCTGTGTGCACTATAAACTTTTACCAAGCAAATAGGAGCAAAATTTTTCGAATGCAAATACCACCGCAAGAAACTCTTGTTCAGTTACCGTGTAGTTCTTCTAAGCTTCATTTAGGGATTTACTCTCACAGTAAATGGGGTGAAGGATTTTACCCCTTCTCTGACCCAATACCACACCAAGTGTAACCCCACTAGCATCACACATCACCTCAATTGACTCACTCCAATTTGGTGAAATAATAATAGGCGCGGACACCAATTTCTCCTTCAACACTTCAAATGCTTTCAGAGAGGATTCATCGAAATAGAACTTACATTTCTTCTGAGTAGTTTGCACAAAGGATGTGCAACTTTTGAAAAATCCTTAATAAACCTCCGGTAAAAATCAGCATGTTCAAGAAAAATTTGCACACCTTTTATAGAGATGGGTGGACGAAGCCTTTCTATCACATCCACTTTAGCTCGATCAACCTCTATCCCCTTCTCTGAGATGTGATGGCCCAACACTATACCTTCTTTCACCATAAAGGCACATTTGCCCAATTAATCACTAGATTACAATCTCACACCTTTTGAGTACCTCAGCCCAATTGCTCAAACGCTGATCAAAGAAGTCCCCAACCACAGAGAAGTCATCTATGAACACCTCAATAGGATCCTCCACCATATCTGAGGATATTGACATCATACATCGCTGGAAAGTGGCTGGTGCATTACATAACCCAAACGACATCTTTTTGAATGCAAATGTCCCATAAGGGCAAGTGAAAGTGGTCTTTTCTTGATCCTCAGGGGCGATAGATATTTGTTTGTAACCCGAATAGCGATCAAGAAAGAAATACCATCTTTTGCTTGCGAGTCTGTCTAATATCTGATCTATAAAGGGAATGGGGAAATGTCCCTTTTAAGTCCAAGCATTCAACTTCTGGTAGTCCATACAAGCTCTCCGTCCTGTCAGTGGCCACATTGGAACAAACTCGTTCCTCTCATTAGGCACCACTGTCATCCCACTCTTTTTAGGCACGCATTGAACAGAGCATATCCATCTACTATATGCAATAGGATAAATGAATCCGACATCCAATCACTTAATAATCTCCTTTTTCACTACCTCTTGAATAGGTGGATTCAACCTTCTTTGGTGCAAAATACTTGGTTTGTGATATTCCATGCGTTGGAACTTGTGTGAACAAATACCGGGAGATATCCCAATCATGTCAGCAATAGTCCAACCATTAGCTTGTTTGAACATCTTCAAAACCTCCACTAAACACTCTACTTGTTACCCATTCAAATCCGCTGCAATTATCACTGGAAAAGTGTCATCTCTACCTAAGAACACATACCTCAGATGATGTGGTAAGACCTTAAGCTCTAATTTTGGATCCTCCTCAATAGATGGTTTTGCGTGTGGAGACTCGCGATGCTTCATATCTATAATTTCTTTGGTTTTGATCGATATTCATTTCTTTTATGTTCAACAACTAAACACCTATAATCTTCTATACCATCAGTCTCAAAATTCATGATCACTACTGCTAGTGCCCTGACGCCTAGTCGCTCTTCAATTTGTACCTCAGATATGCTCTCAACCTTGTAGAATATAGCAAATACCGTTTGTAGCTCACCACTCTACTTCATGGGCCTACATATGTTGAATGTTGCTTATGTAGTGTTCAACCTAAACTTCATCTTCCCCTTTTCCATATCAACCAATGCACTCCCGGTGGTAAGGAATGACCTCCCTTGAATAATGTGAACCTCAAAATTAGCCTCACAGTCAAGAATCACAAAATCAGGTGAAAATATAATGACTCCACTTTCACAAGAACATCATAGAGTATAACAATGGGCCTCTTCACTGTTCGATCGACCATCAGTAACCGCATCGTAGTAGGCTTTGGGTCATCCAAGCCTAACTTCTTATAAATGGAAATATGAATGAGGTTTATGCTTTCACCAAGATCAAATAATGCTCTAGTAAAGTCTAGCAATCCGATTGTACATGGAATGGTGAAAGCACCAGGATCTTCTTTTTTCTACAAAAGAGACTTTGTAGCAATAGCACCACAATGCTGCATTATGTGATCATACTCAAAACTCACCGATCTCTTCTTTTTCACCATGTCCTTCATAAACATAGCATAATCGGGCTTTAGTTCCAATCTTCTATCAAAGGGACATTGATGGAAAGCTATTTCAACATAGTGATAAATCGCCGCTATTTACCATCCTCAGTCTTCTTCACTTAATATCTGAGGGAATGGTGGTAGAGGTCTAGGAATGGGGAACACTTTCTAAGACACCTTTGCTTCTTTCACCGTGTCATCCGTCAATTCTCCACTAGTTTCTACAACCCCTTTGTCTTTTCTCATATCATTTAATACCACAGACTGCATAGGTGGATCAATGGTTTGCATATCCCTTCGAGTAGTGACTGCCAAGCAATGCTCATCTTAGGATTCTGGATGGTGCTTTTAGGAAGAGTACCAAGTTGGCGTGCATTCTAAGTAATAGACAATTGAGCCATCTATAACTCAAGATGCTTAATCAAAAACACATGTGCATCCACCTTTTGCGAAATGTTATCTAAATCACCTCTCATCTCCTTGGAATGATCATTAGTAGTATCAAATATCTTTATCATCTTTTGTAGTATATCCTCAACTCGCACCATACTACCTCCCCCGTTCCTAGGAAAAACTTCCCAATTTTGTGGGGGTATAGGGCCCACTCCTATCATTCCTATTACCATTATTACCTGGGTTGAAGTTGTTGTAACAGTTATGGTTTCCATCTCAAACATATTTACCCTCTCAATTATAGTTACGATAGTTCCGACCTTGATATCCTTGACTTTGGCGCCAATTCTCCTGATTGGAGCATTGACCGTTTGGTCTAAAACCCACCGTCTAATCGTTCACTGCATAAGAATCCTTTTCATAATAATACTCATATACTGGCGGTGGTGGTTTAGTCAAGTAGCTCATCGCATTTACTTTCTTTGTATCTCCGGTGACATGTTTCAAGACCAACCCTAACTCAGTTCTTATTTGCGCCATCTCCTCACGAATCTCATCGGCCGCTGAGTTGTTTGTAGCTTGCACTGCAAAGCTGTTTCTCCCAATGTCAGACTTTCTAGTGTTCCAAGCCTTGTTGTTGTGAGATATCTTCTCCAACTTTCTTGCAATCTCTACATATGTGTACTCTCCTATGACCCCCCACAATAGTATCTAGCAGTGCTTTATTGTTATCATCTTGATCTTGATAGAAATACTCTTTCAATGACTCATTATCAATGCGGTGGTTGAGGATACCTCTCACAAACGTAGTAAATCTGTCCTAAGAGCTACTCACTGACTCCCCAAGTAGTGCCACAATTTTTTTCACATTATCGTTGTGGTTGAGCTTCTTGGACACTGGATAATACCTTGCTAAGAAAACATCTCTCAATTGATCCCAAGTATAAATGGAGTTGTAGGGTAGCACAGTAAACTATATCGCGACATCTCCTGTTAGTGATAAAGGAAACACTCGCAGGCCGATGATATTCATGTTAAAGTTTGGCCTACCCACACAACTCTAGCACACAAACCTCAGTTTGGGTGTGTGATCACGTGGATCATCTGATAGCAGTCCTGAAAACAAGCCCCTCGCGGTGAGAATCTGCATCAAGCTTCTTGTCACCACGAATGTGTGCCCATGGGGTAGAGGAGGTAGAACAAGAGACCCATCAGAATTTTTGATGTTCACATTGCCCCTATAGAAATCTTGATGTTGTAATGCTGGAGGTTTCACCCTTAAAGAATTATCCAATTGATTATTATCACGAGCTTGGTTGTGTGCCTTAACTGGTAATGGAGGCTAACGAATTGCCCCATCACCTAGATTGACTACGATTTGTTGTTTTTCCATCCTCCTCAACGTGCTGTTAAGTTCGGGATCAAATGGAGTGAGTGGTTATCCTAGGCTCCGTGTACTTGGCATATACTAAATCTAGACCTGAAAGAAACAAAAACAGAAAAGAAAAAGTAAAATCAGGAAATTTTTTACTAAATTTCAATAATGTTATTAAAGTTAATCTAAAAGCCAGATTACGTGGCAGCGGTGTCAAATTTGATACGCTGAAATTACACTTCTAAGTTAACAAGTAAGCAAAGTAAAAATTTAGTTTTAATCAAGTTGTGAGACTACCTAGGGTATATGTGTTCCGCATAGGTTCATAACGCCGTATTCCTAGAAATAGCAATTCTTCCCTAGTGTCTTGCATGTAAAGTGGTAAGTTATGTATCTCTAAATCCTTGGTCCGACATCTAGAGAACTTTACCCCGTACCTTGGTCTGTCTATGTGTGTATAATTTACTAACCCTTATCGTTACCTCATATTTGGCATCATAATCGATTTATGGCTTAGTTATTACGTCGCACCAATCGACACTAGCTTATTAGATAGTATTACACTAAATCTATGTTGATAATTCTTTTCCTATTACTACCTCTTTGGTCCAGCAAGTAGCAGCAAGTCTAGTTCTAACGTGTGGACTCGTTAAAAAGACTTTTAGAAGAAAGAATAATCAATACATGCAAGAACCTATTTGTGAATTACTTCTTTTTCTAGGTCTACTTTGTTAATTACCCATGGTTCCCACAACCGTAGTTGTGTATTTAGTTACCCATGCGATAAAGACCACAATTCATAGTTTGTGAATAAGAAATCATGAACTTACTTCAACAATAAGAGAAAACTCAGAAAATCAACTTGGAATTGCAAGATAAAACTTCAAACCAAATCCGGAAACTGATAGATTGCTAAAGTTTGCAAAAACCAATCTCCAAGCAAAAGTAAAACAATACTAATAATGTCTAACCCCAAAAATGAGGTTTTAATCCCCTATTTATAAAAAAAAAAACATTGTCCTGAACTAAGAGGAATTGAAATAAGAGAAGTTTGATAAAAAATGTAGCATTCATCAACGACCCCTAATGATGGACAATTGATGGAACGACGGTCCATCGGCTGCCTCCGTTAGTCTAGACTTAGAATTGCCTTTCTTCATTAGCTCAGCATTTATTCTGAATCAAACGATGTACCTGCAGTATGTTCTATCGACTCATCTATGGTCCGTCAATTCTCCCCCGTTGTTTCATACTTAGAAACTTAAGAAATCAAGTACATGAGCTTTTTTTGAATCAATCAATGGTTCACCAAAATTGTACGTTGATTTTGAGTTCATGGTTCCACACTGAGTCACATTTCCCTGATCTTCTCCCTTAGCCTAAACTGCAGAGCGAAGTCACCACCTACGGACCGTCGATGAATGACGGGCCGTCGATGGCCTTCGTAGGTCATCTTTCTGCACTCTTTTCCATCTGCACACACAACTCTTAAGCAAAATGCATTGAAAGCACTGTAAAACCACGATACTTAAGTCTTCGAGTGTCAGTGCTGCACAGGGGTATGCTCAGGGCCTGAAAAACTTGGTATCAAAGCCAGAGTTCAAGAGTCCTAGAAATTCTATGAAGTCATCTTTGTAAAGTCGTAGTTATTGGTCAAAAGAGCTCCACATCCATAATTAGGAGGCTTTAACATTTATGGATTCCTTCACTTATTTCATACTCTTTTCGTGCTTTAGAGTATGATCTATAAAAGGTTTCTCTCTAATTCGTGCTTGCGCATGTGAATTCAATGGTCGTCCAGCTAGGAAGAGTGTTGAAACTCAAGAGTAAGAGTTATCGAATGCACTTGAAGTGCAAACGTAAGGAGAAGTTACTAATGATGAGTTTAGTGAGGCAATTAGGATGTTGAGTCAAGCTGTGACTAACAAGGTTGGTGAACAAAGATGAGCTCAACAAGAAAGAGATGACACTTCGAGGATTTTAGTGAGTTTTTAAGGATGAATCCCCCAAAGTTTTACTGGTTTGAGCACTACCGAGGATCCACATAACTTCACTGAGGAACTAAAACAGGTATTCGAGGTGATGCATATTGTTGAGACTAAAAGAGTTGATCTAGCTGCATATCAATTGAATAATGTTGCTAGGACTTGGTTTGACCAATGTAAGGAGGGTAGAGTTATGAATGCACCACCTGCGAGTTAGGAATGTTTTGAAGAGGATTTGTTCGGGTGTTTCTTTCCTCATGAACTAAAAGATACCAAGGTACGTTATTTCCTCACACTTAAGCAGGATTCTCTAAGTATTCATGAATATGGGTTGAAGTTCACCCAACTACCCCGTTATTCTGCAGAGATGGTTAAGGATATGAATAGTATAGAATGAGCTTGTTTGTTGTTGGGTTGGGCCATTTATCAAGCAAAGAGTGTCGGATATCAATTATTAATTGGGACATGGATATTTCAAGGTTGATGGTCTATGTGCAGCAGGTAGAGGAAGAGAAGTTGAGAGATAAAGAGGAGTTCAAGAACAAGAAGGGTAAGACAGGGAATGAGTTCGAGCAGCAGAAGAGTAATGCCAATCGGTCATCGTTCCAACTGATATACAAGGGACCTACTCCATCATCTACTAGTGCACCAACACCTAAGAACAGGGGTAAGTCATATGGTTAGAATTTAGTAGCTAAATCTGCCTATTCTTAGGGTAGTGTAGTAAGCCTCCTGCCTATGCCAAGTGTGGTACGAACCACTCAACTGTTTGTGTGAAGGCTCCACTGGTAGTGTCAAGTGTGGTCAGACTGGGCATTTCATGCGAGATTGCCAAAGAACAAGAAAGGAAATGGTAGTAGGGGTAGTAGAGCCCATTCTTCATTCATTGCTCCCCCAGATAGGGATGCACCTAGAGGGCTAATTACACTTCTGGTGGAGGAATAAACCGCTTGTATTCAATCAACACTCTCCAAGAGCAAGAAGATTCTCAAGGTGTTGTCATTGGTATGATTCGAGTCCTTAACTTTATTATTTATGTATGGCTAGATCCAGGAGCGAATTTATCATATGTAACTCCATATGTTGCAATAAACTTTCATATTATACTTAAGCAACTTAGTGAACCATTCAATATTTCTACACCTGTTGATGAGTCCATCTAGCAGAGAGAGTCTATCGTGATTGTCCAATTTACGTCAATCACAATAGTATTATCGCTAATTTAGTTGAGTTATACATGGTAGATTTTGATGTCATTCTTGTATGAACTTGCTTCATGCATGTTATGCCTCAGTTAATTGTAGAACTCAAGTAGTCAAGTTTCAGTTTCCAAATAAGTTAGGCTTGGAGT
The DNA here is from genome assembly GCF_001406875.1 of Solanum pennellii. Taxonomy (NCBI): domain Eukaryota; kingdom Viridiplantae; phylum Streptophyta; class Magnoliopsida; order Solanales; family Solanaceae; genus Solanum; species Solanum pennellii. The sequence continues at coordinate 17,502,828 of NC_028648.1, read as the reverse complement.
GGAAAAGCAATTCATCAGTGCCTAAGGGTGTTTCATTTCATACCTTAAGGCAATGAAGTTGGTTTTTCAGGGGTGTGTCTATCACTTGGTCCGAGTTAATGACTCAAGTGTTGAGTACCTCTTATTCAGTCAGCTGCAACAGTAAATGAGTTTCCAGAAGTCTTTGTAGATGACCTTCCCAAAGTCCCTCCTAAGAGAGAGAGAGAGAGAGAGAGAGAGAGAGTTCATCATAGATCTTCTTGCAGATAATAGTCCTATATCTGTAAAGCCATAAACGAGTTTCTAGAATTGTTTCTAGATGACCTTCCCAGAGTCCCTCCTGAGAGAGAGAGTTCGGTATAGATTTTCTTGCAGATACTCGTCCTATATATATTCTTCCATGTAGAATGGCACTAGAAAAATTGAAAGAGTTAAAATAGAAGTTTAAGTATTTATTAGATAAAGGCTTGATTCGACCAAGTGTCTCACCTTGGAGCACTCCGGTCTTATTTGTGAGGAAGAAGGATGGTTCCCTTAGGATATGTATATATTACCGTCAGTTAAACAAGGTTACCATCAAGAACAAGTATTCTCTTCCAAGGATTGATGATTTATTCAATCAACATCAGGGTGCCACCTATTTTTCTAATATATATCTCAGATCTAGCTACCATCAATTAAGAGTGAGGGAATATGATGTTCCAAAGACAACTTTCAAAACTCGATATAGTTATTATGAGTTTTTGGTCATGTCCTTTGGTTTGACAAATGCACCAGCAACGTTCATGTACCTTATTAATAGAGTCTTCAAACTTTATTTAGATATGTTTATCATCATTTTCATTGATGACATACTACTCTATTCAAGGAATGAAGAAGATCATGCTAGTCATCTCAGAATAGTTCTCCAGACCTTGAAAGATAGAGAGTTGTATGCCAAGTTCTCTAAGTGTGAGTTTTGGCTTGAGTCTATGACATTCTTAGTCCATATTGTGTCTAGAGAGGGAACTAAAGTTGATACTAAGAAAATCAAAGCAATGCAGAATTATATTAGGTTTTTCTTGGGTTTGGATGGCTATTATAGATGGTTTGTAGAGGTTTTTTTTTTGCCTATTTCGTCTCCTTTGACGAAGTTTACTAAGAAAATAGTGAAGTTTCAATAGTCCGAAGCTTGGGAGAAAAGATTTCAGGAATTGAATAAGAGATTGACTTCTTCCCCAATTTTGACTTTACCAAAAGGTACTATAGGTTTTGTGGTGTATTGTGATGAATGTAAAGTTAGTTTGGGTTGTGTGGTAATGCACAATTTTAAAGTTATAGCTTATGCCTCCATAAATATGGAAGTTCATCATAAGAATTATCCAACCCATGACTTAGAATTGGTTGCGATAGTATTCGCTTTGAGGATATGTCATTACTACTTGTATGGTGTTCATATTAATGTATTCACTAACGACAAGAGCCTATTATATGTATTCACTCAGAGGGATCTTAATCTCATATGAAGGAGGTGGTGAAAATTGCTCAAAGATTATGACATGAGTATTCATTACCACCCAGGTAAGACTAATGTTGTTGCTGATGCCTTAAGTAGGTTGTCTATGGATATACCGTGCATCTTGAGAAAGAGAAGAAAAAATTAGCCAAAGATATGCATAGACTAACACGATTACAGGTCTAACTAATGGTGTCACGCCCCGAGCTACCCCCGAGACGCGAACACGGAACCTAGGACCACAAGTGATCCCAAACTAACCCTGCTGGCATGATCATGAGCATACTAAAGAATAATAAAATGATGTGGAATCTAAATCATAATGAATTATGAAAATATGGGGAATACCCATATTCTATAACTGAGATATTTTAAAATAATGAGTTTAATACAAAGGAAATATTATCTCAATACTAAGTTGAATCTAACTATGTCTGAAATAAGCCTCTAAACTGGAATAGAAATACTGGGACAAGCCCCAACTAAATCTAGCAAAACCTGAAACTAAATGACTAAAGACTAAAAGACACTCATGACTGTTGTCCTCGAAGAATGAGAACTCACCACTGAATCTGCTGAATTGGAGATCGGAAATAGATCTATTCGTGATCTGGATGTTGAGAACCTGAACCTACATCATGAGAAGATGTAGCGCACCTATGCGTCAGTACTTAAATGGTACTGAGCATGTAGGATAGAGTAAAGCTGAAATAAAACATAACTTAACAAGCATAAAGCAAGTATAATAATCTGACATGATCAACTGAATTCTGAGCTAACTAAATACAATGACCAATTTATAACATGCTGAAATTAAATATTAATTGTACTGATAAATGGTTAATGCAGAGAGCCTGACTGAACTGTGGGAGCTACTAATAATTGATAATAAAACCACATGATCTAAATGTGGAGTACGATGTATACGCCCCATCAAGAGGACCCAATATACCCTGCCAAAGGTATAAAGACATGCTGGCGTGATCACTAAACTGATTGCCCATGGAGGGGACTTACAACCTACTTGGCTAGTAGTTCTGGGACTATTTGGGTAAGCTGAACCCTAGATCCAACTCGGTATTATGCTACTCCCATGAATTATGTAAATTTACTAAATATGTCTGTGTCTCTATAAATACTGGATAGCTCGAAACTGAATATGCAAACTGAGAATGCAACAATTAATTTGGTAATTATGCATTTATAACTGAGGCATGTATATTTGAAGTAACTGAAATATCTTACCTAGCATGTGTAATTAAAGAACTAAAGAAATACAAAGCTAGGTTCTGAAATTCATGCGATAATCTGAATAATAACATGATAATCTGATTTGGCACATACATTTAATAAATTCATGAAGTTCTATCAAATTTCTAGAAACCCTAGGTTTAATCATGATAAGATCCACGGAAAAATACTTAAGTTTCGGGGCTGGAACTGCAGGAGCTTGTGGCGTTCTTGAACTAGGGTTCTTGAGCTTTTTTTCCTCTCTTGCTTCTAATTTTCTAAGTATTGATTTAATGATTTGACTTGGATATGTTTTAATTATGTTTCTAGGCTTAAACTGACTAAAATCTGATGATTTAGTGTCAAAACGACGTAACTTAGGGTTTAAACAGAGTGGGAAAGGTCAAAAAGATTCCTGGGAAGGTTGTTGTCGGACCAAACGACGTCCAGGACTGAAAGTGCGTCGTCTGCCCGACGCCCCATCGTTGGGTCCGTCGTTAGGGCATGTTCGACAAGCCTTTACTTAAATGGGCATAACGTTTTACTCAGAAATCTGATTTTAGCAAGGTTGGTGTCTATGGAAAAATAATTCAATTATATATATGTGGGTAGGTAATGGGACACCTAATTCATTTTGTTATAAGATTTATGACCATTTGAATTTGACCCAACTACATTTTTTCTTCACTGTCTGCAAATTTTCCACCTACGGTTGACCTACGGACCATGCTAGTCATCCGTAGCTCTTGTAAGAGAGTGGGTGAATAGGGGTCTTGGTCGACGGTCACGGACTACAGACTGTCGTCTGACCTATGGACCGTAAGTCCATCCGTTGTTCAAGACTTAACCAATTTTTCTGGGCTGAAATTTTTGGGAGTTTCTGATCCCATCGACGGTTGTGCAGGACGAACCGTGGTTCAGGCTATGGTCTCTCGATGCCACCGTTGTTTGCACCAGCAGATTTTTCTGTAAAGTTGGTTTCGGTCTGTTTTGGCTACAGGGTGTTACAAATGGATTCCATATAAGGAGGGGTAGCGATGATGAACGGTGTCGAGTTTCCATTAGTGTCAGAAATAAAAGGCAAGAAAGACCAAGATCACATTTTGCTCGAATTGAAGACAAATGTTCATAAGAAAAAAGTAATAGCTTTTGAACAAGGGGGAGATGGTGTATTGAGATATCAAGGTAGATATTGTATACCAATGGCAGATGGACTCCAAGAGAGAATCATGGAGAGAGATCATAGCTCCAGATACTCCGTTCGTCTAGGTTCGACAAAAAAGTATTGTGATTTGAGTGAAGTATATTGGTGGAATGGTATGAACAAGGACTTTGCTGAATTTGTTGCAAAGTGCCCAAATTGCCAACAAGTTAAAGAAGAGATCCAAAGTCCCGGTGGTTTGGATTAGAATATAGACTTTCCAGAGTGGAAGTGGGAGGTCATTAATGTTGATTTTTCATAGGTTTACTAAGGTATTGCAGATAGCATGATTCTATTTAGGTGATTGTCGATATAATGACAAAATCAAACCATTTTTTGCCGGTAAAGACTACCCATTCAACAGAAGATTATGTCACGTTATTTATTCAGGAGGTGGTAAGACTTTTGGAGTGTCAGTCTCTATTATTTCAGACAGAGGTGCAAATTTATGGCACAGTTCTGGAAATCTTTTCAAATAGGCTTGGGTTCAAAGGTGAACTTATGCACTTCCTTTAATCCTCAGACTGATGGGAAAGCAGAGCCCACTATCCAGACATTAGAATATATGTTGAGGACTTGTGTGATTGATTTCATAAGAAATTGGGATGATCACCTACCTCTCGTTGAGTTTTCTTACAACAACAATTATCGCTCCAGCATCCAAATGGTTCCTTATGAAGCTCTTTATGGGAGAAGATGTAGATCACCTATTGGATGGTTTGAAGTTGGTGAAGCAGGGTTAATAGGACCATATTTAGTTCACCAAGCTATGGAGAAGGTGAAAGTGATTACAAAAAGGTTAAAAACAACACTAAGTCATCAAAAATTCTACACTAAAGTTAGGAGAAGGGCGTTAGAGTGCCAAGTAGATGATTGGGTATATTTGAAAGTTTCACCCATGAAGGACATTATGAGGTTTGGTAAGAAAGGGAATCTTATTCCCTGGTATATTGTACCCCATTTAATATCCAAGAGGATTGACAATGTAGCTTACGAGTTGGAGCTACCATGTGAATTAGCAGCGGTTCATTCGGTGTTTCACATCTCCATGTTGAAGAAGTGCATAGACGATCCTTCTTGATTATACCAAATGAAAATATTGGGATCAAAGATATCTTATTATATGAGGAGGTTCCTGTTCATATTCTAGATCGCCAAGTTCGCAGGTTGAGAACAAAAGAAGTAGCATCAGTCAAGGTCCTTTGGAGGAACCAATTTGTTGAAGAAGCTACTTGGGAAGTTGAAGAGGACATAAAGAAGAGATATCCACATCTCTTTGAATCCGGAGAAAATGTAGACCAAGGAACTAATTTTCTTCTTAATACTATCTAAATTATGAGTAAGAATGTTGTTTGTTTGCGTTTGCTTGTTGGGTATCTGAACTTGACTTTGTTACCCTAAGCATAGAAAGAGTAATTTCATTCGAGGATGAATTCCAAGGGGGAGATATTATAACATATCACAAGTAGAAGGAACTATAAGGAAGTTTTAAATATGGAAATAGTTACTTTTGGAAAGTATAAGGAAACCTAGAAATTTTTAAGCTAAAGTGAGTGTTTGGTCAACTTCACATGATCATAGCTCCTAGATCAGGATGAGTTAGTTGTGGTTCCATATATGGTTGTAAATCTTTTCGGACAATCTTTCCAACCGCCAAGTTTCCACGATTCCGAGTTCATATGAGTAAGTCATGCGCTTTGAAAGTTGGGTTGTAGGATTAAGGAAATGTCCAATTCGGATTTTTAAGATATATATTAATCTTTTCATTGACCTATTATTTTAATCCAATTTTGTATTTTAAAAAGGGTCAAATAATATTTTAGTCAGCTTTGAAATTTGGGATTTCACGCTAGGGCTAAGGAGAAAGGGAAGAAAAATAAAAAAGGAGAAAAGGGAAAATTCATCATGATAGATCAAAAAAGTTGGTGTTTTCGCCAAGGTTTTACTTCTACCAGGTATGTGAGGCTCTCATAATGTTGGGATCATTCTTCCACGTGCCAAGCATATTAATTTCAATTTCGATTCGTCCTAAAAGAGTTGAAATATTGATGATCTTGATATCTATTCTTTAATCCATATATTGTTCTTGAATTTTCCTAGGTTGGGAAGTTTTTGAGTTAGTGACGTCACATTATAGGTCGCTTTGATTTAAGTTCTTATGTACATTTTTTTGGGTGAATTGGGGAAGAAAAACAAAGAAAAAAATCGATAGGCAAAACATGAGGGTGGTCGTGCCTCATGCACGTAGTGCCTAGTTTTGAAAATGATGCTCTGCATTGCGAAGCCGACACGAGGTTTCTGCCTCAAAAAGACGTTTTCGAAACCAAAATTTAATTATGCCTCCACTTTGCAGACCCACCTTCAAATACTGATCCTTGGTCTTTCTCATGTTTAGCTATCTAGAATCATTCTTAAACATCATGAGATCCTTCCAATCACAAATCAAAATCCTTCAATCCATAATTCATTTCAAAGATTAATTAAGAGTGAAGTTGAGAGCAGTTTAGAATCAAAGTCAAGAGAATTCAAGAATCAAGTTAAGATAAGTTCTTAAAGTTTTCAAAAGTCTTTCACAAACGTTTTAACTTTGTTTTAAGACTTAAGTTTTTAGTTCAATAAAAAGTAAAGTTTGAAGTTATTTCTTTAAACAAGTATATGGGGACAATGTATTCCCAAATAAATTTAAACTGTTCACATTTAAATAAGACAGAAATTGAGTTTTCTGAGGAGCCTTCGGGTTAGTTTTTTCAGAAAAGAGTAATAGCTTTCCAAATGAAGCAGGAAGGGAAATTGAGATTTCCAAAATAGCCTTTGAGATACGTTTTTGAGCACTAATCTTAAATAATAGATGAAATATGTTTTTAAAACATAAGAGCTAGTATATTTTAGGATTAGTATTGAGCACTGAATTAGGGATACGCATCAGTTCAGATAACTCATGCCTTCATAAAAACCATGTAGCCACCATGGGTAGAAAATGGTCATACTTTTTAGATAAATCTTTTTTACAATAGACTTGTGGATCCACTTAGTAGTTTAGGTCCTATAGCTTTGGCCGGCTATAGGATGTGTTGGTAGTCTGAGATAGACCGATGTATCATCACTATAGCTCTTACGTGATGATTGTCGGTTAGAGAAACTCCCACAAAAGTTATTAAATTTTATATACATCAGTTTATTGTATTTCCACATACATTTTAGAGTTAAGTAGTACCCTTGTTATATACACAGAGTTGATGTCATATTTTTAAACAACTTTTCTTTATATTGCACTTGTTTTAAACTACTTTATATTGAACTGTGTTTACTCAAGTATTCATGAGTTGAGAAGAGTCAAGGTAAGTGTTTCTTTCAGAATTTCTTCTAGCATTCCAACTTGCATACTCGTACATTCAATGTAGTGATGCTAGTTGGCTTGCATCATCTTATGATGCAGACAAATGTAACTAGGATCGAAATTCCAGCCCACCATTGATCCAGTGAGTAGTTTAGGGTTAGTCGGTGAGCCTCCTTGCATTCCAGAGTATCTATGTGAATTGATTTCTAGTTAGTTCATTAGGCTGTTGTGGGGTTTGTCCCAACATCCATCTCAGTTTTTTTAGAAGCTTCATAGATAGTCCGTCACTTACTTATGAGTCTTTTAGCGTTGTATTTCAGATTTTTGTCATGAGACTTGAGTAGCCATTTTTTGCTAAGGTATTAATTATTTAAGTTATTACATGAACTTATTGTTGAGTTTAATTCTTCCATTGAGTAAGTAAGTCAGGCCAAGAGTTTTCTTGGGGAAGCAATGTTCTTCGAGTGTCAATCTTGCCGAGGGTGTATGCTCGGGCCGTGACAAGAATATTGTAAGCATATTGTGGTTGCTTTCTTGATTGTCCACTTCTGATGACGATATCGTGTTACTTGAATGTTGCAAGAGGCGCTGCCTTTTTTATTCAACTTTCTTAGCTTGTTGTCGTGAAAGAAATAATTGTTTTCTTCTGGTGACATTTGTGCATATCTAGTACGGCATAACATATTTATGTGGATACATTGTTGTTCCATAATATTTTGAGGCTTCTGGAGCAAATCATTATTACTTGTTGACATTCTTCTTGCAATGAATTTTCAATTTTGTAAAAAACCATGTAGTTAATTCTTTGACAAAATCTAAAATTTCATAAGAATGTAAATCAAAACATCAGTGAACCCTCATAGATATTAGGTGCAAAGATATATGGAGTCCAATGGGTTTGGGGTTTTCTTCAAGGTTCAAGAGATGGAATAGATAGGGCCCTACAAATTTGCAGAAGAATATATTCCATGTAAATTGTTCTTGTTTTTGCATATTGTCCAACACCTTCAAGTCATTAATGTTTCAATCTAACCTTAAAGCTATAAAATAGGAAGAAAATCCGACATCTCTAGAAGAAACAATGAAAATTTATTTGGGAATAATTTTAGAACAATTTGTGTTCTGCACAAAAAAAATGTATAGTCCTATTTAATAACAATTAGAAACTCTTGTATTAAGCCTGGGTGAAGTCTACAAAATTAAACCACACTTAAAACTTTGAATAGATGATTGAATAAAGCATTAAGTAGATTAGTACTTAATTGAAAGTTCCCAAAGATCTACGCATATGCTAGAAGATTGTGAATATGGACAAACATCAATTAGCTAATCTAAGAATACACACCAAGCAAACAAAATATAGCAGTAACAAAGGGGAGAAGCTTTTATCATAGGCATATGATGATAATAACATATGTATTTAAAAATGGCATAATTTTAAAGGAGGTCTACAACATAGTCACATAACTTTTGTAACACAAAAAAAAAATTCAAATTCTTAGGATGAATAGAAAACAAACACACTGATTCATATCGCGTTATCAGAATCTTGTAAGCTAAACAACTTCTAGAATGACCCTACATATATCTCATAAGAAGCATAGGAGTAACAAGCACAAGAAATGGAACTTAAATTGATAAAATTTTGGGGATAATTATCCACACCAGTTCTCATATATGAAATTTAGAACTAAAAGAGGAACGAAAAGCAGAAGATGAATGAAACAAGCGCAGATACTTACTGTTTGCCATGGTCGTTGGTACCGGAACTGAAGTAATTATGGAGAAGAGCAAGGGTTTCCTAATTTAGTAGCTTTTGAACTAATTCATCTCCTGATTTCTTTTTCCTTTATTTGTTGTTTTTGTTAATTTGGACAACAAATATGGGCCAGTCTTTTTTTTTTTTTGAAAATTAAATAAAATGGCCAATGTGGTCAAGTCAATTATATATTTTTAAAAAAAACATGCAAATATTATACATTTTAATTGAATTTTATTGCATCTATTTTTGTCGAATTTGTAATTCACCCTTCATGTTCTCTAGAATCAAGCATGTTTTTCTTGGATCGATGTGTTTCTTATTTCGATGTTTTTCCAGATCAATCGAACAAAGGAAGAAGAAGGTACAAAGAACTCATCCAAAGGAAGACAATAAATTGATCTGCAAATGGGATTTCTTTATGGGAAAAACGTAGTAGTAGTGCCTACATATTAGATATATATTTGCAACAACAATTTAAAAGAAAATTAGAATTTTAGTATCACTTACTAAGTTAATGATGAACAACAGAAACCTCAATGATACAAATCTTGTAGATATATACTATATAGTAATACTTACTAAGCTAGTTACCAAAAAAAGACCCTCAATGATACCAATCTTGTAAATATATATACCATTTTATTGTCACTTACTAAGTAAGTTATGAACAAGAAAACCTCAATGATCCCAATCCCGTAGATACATACCTTTTTAGTATCACTAACAAAGTTAGCGAAGAAAAGGAAACTTCAATGATACTGTAACACATCGAAAGTCCATGACTTAGTCTAGAGTTTCACTAGATGAAATAAGCCTTAAAACAATGTTACTAAGCCTAAAGTAATGTAATGAAACTAATTAGGAAGTGTTAGAGTCAAAATGTTAAAAAACCACCATGACGTCCACAGGTTTGTAAAAGATGAGCTGGTTTGCCTTAGTGTATTTCAATGGATTTAAAGAGTCAGATTGAAGTCAAATTTGGTGAAAAGATTGGGAACACATATTAGAGTGTGTCTAGGGTCGAAAAGTCTGGGTACTCCCCAAGGACCACCCTAAGGTTCCTTGAGGAGGACCCTACATTTTCACCTCAAAATGTCTTTTGGACAGTAAGTAACCTCGAGATCAAACGACGAGCCGTCGTTTGAACGACGCTCCGTCAATAGTGCTTGTTGGTTTAAACACAGTCAATTTACCAAGAGACACCAAAAATGAGTCTCTGATCCAACCATGAATGATCAGGACGGTCCGTGGTTGGATCAACGCACCGTAGACGGGGTTTCATCGTTTGGAACCCTACTTCACTGTCCTATTTTGGTTGACTTAAGTATAATTTGTTAATTATTTAATTAATTAATTGGGGATTAAGGGGTGGTTAATTAAGTTAGTTGGGGACTATAAAAGAGTTAAACCTCATTAAACTAACTCATCACTTCATAATTTCCCCAAACCCAAATCTCTCCAACTTCTCTCTACTTTCTCTCACTACCCAAAGACCACCACTGAAGACCAAGGTTCAAGCTTGATTAGGTATCCAAGACTCACGGTTTTCTCTATCATTCTTCAAGTAATATTAATCTATGGAAGCTATTCACTCTTGGGATCTCTTTCCCTAAGAGACTCTTCAAAATTGGGTTCCAAAGATGTCTAAAATTTGGGTTTCCATCCAATTTATTGGGTTCCTTATCAAATTGATTTAATGTTGTATTGTATTGATTAATATTGATAAATTATGATTGTTTGTTGGTTAATTCTTTTAGTTCTTAGTCTTTGACATAGTTCCGTGAAACAATCCATGAATGAACCCTTTTCTTTAACCCTAAGTTATGAATTGAGTTGATTGGTGATTAAGGATGATGAAATTGAATTAATTTTTGTACAATTTTATCTTATGTGATGATGTTTATTGTATTTATGGATAAATATTGTGAGATTGATGATGAAGTCTTGAAGGAGGTTTTGGAAGCTACAGGTAAGACTTTTATGATTATGAGTTCTCTACTTCAATAATGATGGCTACTTCTTGATGATGATGTTCAATTGAAGTATGAATATGTGAATAGAATAGGAAGATGATGATATGATGAATTATATGGCATGTTATACATATGTTGAATTGTAAGGTCATGGTAAGGGTTTGATGATGCAAGGTTGAAGGTGATTCTCTTGTGTGCCTATTATTATGACTATGATGTGTTGATCTTACTAATGATTGTTTGTTATAAGAGAAAGTTCTCATTCTAAACCAAAAGATCTAATTACTTGATTATTCAAGAAGTTAGTCTCCTATGACCTATATTAAGATTTGATGATTAATAAAAGCTTAAAGACATTTTAAAAAAGAGATTTTAGCTTAGCACCGAGTGAACTAGATATGAGAGGTATCCCTTCCCAACATGGGAAGGTAGGTTCACAATGATTCTCATGAGATAGAGAGTAACATGCAATGTGCAAACATGAGTTTTTAGTATATGTCATAGTTCCTTAACTATGTTGCCACCATAGGAAAACTAGCCAGTGGATCCACCTAGAATGCTACGTTCATGTTTATTTCTACCTTGGCAAGTAGATCACCTTCATTCGGTTTAGCGTTTCAAGATACCGGATTCCATGTTTAGATCCCATGGTGTAATTTCGATTAAGGCGATTGTTCCCCAAAGTAAAATGAATGAATAAAGTAATAAAGATGAACTCTAACTAGGGTGACTTAAGGGGTTCTACTTAGTGTAGGTAAGGGTATAAGACTTTTCCTATGCATTGCACAAGTTGACTTTGAGGGGAGTCCTAGGAGGATGTTCTTATGCACTTGTGTTATGCATGAAATTCTAAATGTTGACTTAAAATGATGTTGATCTTATATGATGTTGACTTCATTCATGAACATGATATTGGTCTAAATTGATATGTGTCTTGATGACTACATATAATATGATGTTATATGAATTATAGACATTGCTTGTGGTCTTTTTTCTAGTTTACTTGATTATGTGGGGTTATGGGGCTTCACATGAGCATTTAACTTGTAGGCTTGGTATGGGATTGTTGGTAAGGATCTTTTATGATTTGATGATATGAACTCTTGAACATGAAGTGTTTACATAATTTTATGATGATGTTATTCATGCTGATGTGACTTTATTATAGTGTTGTCTCGTATATGGATATGAACTTGTCTTAAGTAATGTTATGATCGTTGACTTGTATATGCGCTTATGTGTGCATAAATGGCTTCCAAAGTGACTTAGCATGGTTTTGAACAAAATATCCCTTTTTGCATGATTTCAATGGTTTTACTTGCATATTTTTACATGTGGTTTGTACTAACCCATATCCTTTATACTTCTACAAATATGTAGGTTCGGGACATTGAGGAGTATAAGGCCATTTGCAAGGAAGACTTGGACCCTTTTCCATGTTATTGGTGAGTCCTCAAGTTCGAGGATGATGCCACTTTTCTATCCTAATGGTATTGCTTATATCTAAATACATTTGTTCTTTCATTATCTTTGAGACTAATATTGTTAGCCTATATGTGGCATATTGTACTAGTGTAAGAGTTATGTCTAAACTTTGTAATTCTCTATTAGATTGTTTGTATGTGAGACTATTATTAGACTATCTTAGCAATCGACTATATTGCATAAATGAGAAGTCTATGTACACTTCATAAGTAAGAAGTCTATGTAAGCTCCATATATGATAAATGAAAAGTCCAAGTATACTTCATTATGTAAAATTTTTAAATTTTTTGCATTTTCTGTACCTATTGTTTGCAACAAATTATGTTAATGGCTAGTCTAATGCATCTTTGAAGAAGAAGACACCATTTACGTCTAGGGGGTCATCCCTGGCCGTGACAAACTTGGTATCAGAGCATCAAGTTGAGTAATCTTAGGATTTATGTCTCACTAAACCACATATACATAGAGTATTACTCATAATTGTGAAGCACGCCACACTTATGAATAAGAGGCTATGTGATTCTTAGGAAATTCTCACCTCTTTGTTAATCTTGAAGTCATTCCTCGAGAGTCTTGACTCTATGTGTCCTTTTTCTTCTAACTCTTTTATTGTGGTTATATGCTATGACTACTAGAAAGGCAGCCGCAAGAAGAGTTGAAGAAGAGATTGTTAATGCCGGAGTTCCTCCCGAAGGCAACCAAGCTCCTCCTTAAGAGCAACCTCCTCAAGATGACCAAGCTTCGGTCGATCTTTCGGCTATGAAGGATTGAGAGATAAGGTCGAACTTCATCAACTTGGATCAATCCATGACTACTCAAGCTCAAGATATGGTAGCTCAAGCAAACAGGGAAATTTGACCCCGTGTGAACCAAAATGCTATTATCATGGCTTCTCGTTTGAGGGATTTCACAAGGATGTACACTCTAATGTTCTTTGGGTATAAGGTGAATGAAGACCCCCAATACTTTCTTGATGAGGTCTATAATATCTGGTATGCTATGAGAGTGATTTTGAATGAGAAAGCCGAGCTAGCCGCATATCAACTCAAAGATGTGGCTCAAACTTGGTATACTCAATGGAGGGACAATAGAGCTTTGAGAGCGGGTCTTGTAAGTTGGAAAGTCTGTAGGAGGGCATTTCTTGCTAGGTTCTTTCCAAGGGAGAAAACATAGGCAAAAGTGGAAGAGTTCATAAACCTTCATCAAGGAGGTAGCAGTACGCTAGAGTACTCTTTTTAGTTCACTAATTTGTCCAAGTATGCCTCTTCTTTGGTGTCCAATCCTAGAGATGAAATGAATTATTTTGGGATGGATTTGTCCGATGATCTTGTTGAAGAGTGTCGTTCGGTGATGCTTCATGACAATATAGACATTTATTGTTTGATGGTGCATACTCAACAAGTTGAGACGAGTAGGCTTAAGAGTAAGAATAGGGAGTTCAAGAGGGCAAGGCCCCCTATGAAGGAGGTACTTCTACGGGTAAGTTAGAAATTAAAGACAAGTCTAGTTTCAATAAGAGGGTCTCCAACCAAGTTCCTTCCAATTTCTCAAAGGCTAGTAAGGATTGGGTGTCTAACCCTAGGTCCCAAAGGGGAAGAAGTGGAAATTTACATAGTGAGAAAGCTACTTATACCAAGTGCGGTAAGAAGCATATGGGTGAATGTCTTGTTGGGACAGACAATTGCTTTGGGTGTGGAAAGAGTTGACATAAAGTGATGGATTGTCCTATGGTAAGGGATCAAGTGAAGGGAAATAGCCAAGCACAAGAAAATAGTCCTAGTTCCGATGCTCCTAAGAAGAACCGCTTCTATGCTCTCAGTTCTAGGGGTGATCAAGAGGATTCTCCTGATGTTGTCACCAGTATGTTACAAGTCTTTTCCATTAATGTCTATGCTTTACTAGATACCGGTGCCACTTTATCTTTTGTAACTCCCTTAGTGGACATGAAGTTTAATATGTTACTCGATGTGTTGATAGAACCCTTTTTGGTTGCCACCTCGGTGGTGACTATGTTGTGGCTAGAAGAGTCTTTAGGAGTTTTCCTATATCGTTGCCCAATAGAGTTACATTGGTTGATTTAATAGAACTCGATATGTTGGATCTTGATGTCATTTTTGGAATGGATTGGTTGCGTGCTTGTTTTGCTTACATTTATTGTAGATTAAAGGTAGTTAAGTTCCAATTTCCAAATGAACTCCTCTTAGAATAGAGTGGGAGGAAACTCTATCCCTAGAGGATAAATCAATACTTTTCTAAACGCTTGTAAGATAATATCTAAGGGGCGTGTCTACCATATTGTGAGGGTCAAGGTCCTAGAATCCGAAGCTCCTCCTTTAGAGTCGGGTCCCTGTAGTGAAGGATTTTCAAGAAGTCTTTCCCGATGACTTACCCAGAATTCCCTCCCGAACGCGAAATTGTGACTTATTGCCGGATATGAACCCCATTTTGATTTCTCCTCATCAGATGGCTCCAGCCAAATTAATACAGTTGAAGGGTCAACTCAAAGACTTACTAGACAAGGTTTCATACAACCTAGTATTTCTCCATGGTGCGCTCTGGTGTTGTTTGTGAAAAAGAAGTATGGGTCCCTTAGGATATGTATTGATTACAGACAACTAAAGAAGATCACCAGAAAGAATAGGTATTCTCTCCCTAGGATTGACGACTTGTTTGATCAACTCCAAAGGACAAGCTACTTTCGAAAATTAATTTAAGGTTGGAATATAAAAAACTTAGGGCGAGAGGTCAAAATATACCTAAAACGGATTTCCAAAGTAGGTATGGTAATAATGAGTTTCTAGTTATGTCTTTTGGTCTAACTAATGCCCGACTACTTTTATGGACCTTATAAATAAGGTGTTTCGGAATTACCTTGACTCATTTGTAGTCGTTTTCATTGATGATATCTTGGTATATTCTAAGAGGAGTGATGAGCATATGTATCCTTTAAGGGTTGTATTTCAAGTCCTCAAGAAACATCAACTCTTTGCTAAGTATAGTAAGAGTGAATTTTTGTTGAGATCAGTTGCGTTTCTTGGTCACATTATCTCAAGTGAGGGTATAGAGGTCAATCCGAAGAAAATGGAAGTGGTTAAGAATTGACCTAGACATTTGACTCCAATCGATATTCGAAGTTTCTTGGGTTTAGCCGGGTATTATAGGAGATTTTTTGATGGGTTTGCATCTATTGCTTCACTTTGGCAACCTTAACCCAAAAGAAAGTGAAGTTTGAGCGGTTGGAAGCTTGTGAAAGAAATTTCCAAGAGTTGAAAGATAAGCTTATCTCCACTCCAGTGTTGACCTTATCGAAGGGTACCAAGGGTTTTGTGGTGTATTGTGAAACTTCTCGAATAGGTTTGGGTTGTGTCCTTTGGGTTGTGTCCTCATGTTACATGGTAAGGTGATAGCTTATGCCTCTAGACAACTCAAGGTGCATGAGAAAAATTACCCAATTGACGACCTTGAATTAGCGGTCGTAGTGTTTGCTTCGAAAATATGGAGGCATTACCTATATGGTGTCCATGTAGATGTATTTACCAAGCACAAGAGTATTCAATATGTGTTCACTAAAAAGGAGTTGAATCTCCGACAAAGAAGATGATTGGAACTTTTAAAGGATTATGAGATGAGTGTTTCTACTACCCCGTCAAAAATAATGTGGTTGCGGACGCTCTAAGACGAATGACCATGGGTCATGTAGCCCATGTTCCCGGTGATAATAAAGATCTAGTGAAATAGGTACATAGATTGGCTCAATTGAGTGTTCAGTTGAAAGATTCTACAAACAGTGGTTTTATGGTTCATCATAATTTTGAATCGTCTTTAGTGGTGGAGGTGAAGTCTAAGAAACACCTTGATCCTTTATTGATGGAATTGAAGGAATCAGTTCTTAGCTATTACAATGAGGCACTCCCAAGGGGGGATGCGGTACTTAGTACCAAGGTAGATTCTGCGTACTAGATGTTGATGGCCTAAGGGTGAGAAATTTTGGAAGAAGATCATGGGTCCCGATATTCCATTCATCCGGGTGCCACCAAAATGTATCATGATCTTCGAGAGGTATATTGGTGGGATGGTTTGAAAAGGGATATAGTGCAGTTTGTGGCTAAATGTCCAAATCATCAACAAGTTAAGGCCGAACATCAAAGACCGGGAGGTCTAATTCAAGTGATGGATGTTCCTACTTGGAAGTGGGAAGATACCAATATGGATTTTGTAGTGGGTTTGCCCCGAGCTCGTAGGCAAAATGATTCAATATAGGGGATTGTTGGTAGATTGATGAAATGTGCCCACCTAATCCCTGTCAAATCTATTTATTCAGCGGAGGAATATGTAAGGTTGTACCTTAATGATATTGTGAGTTTGCATGGGATCCCTTTGTCCATCATCTCAGACACAGGTACTCAATTCACTTCTCATTTTTGGAGGTCTTTTCAAAAGGGTTTAGGTACTCAAGTGAAACCTAGTACCGCTTTTCATCCACAAACGGATAGTCAAGTGGAGCGTACCATCCAAATCCTAGAAGATATGTTAAGAGCTTGTGTTATTGACTACAAGGGTAATTGGGACGATCACCTACCATTGATTGAGTTCTTTTATAATAACAGCTACTACTCGAGTATTTCTATGGCACCTTTTGAATCACTCTATGGTAAGAGATGTAGGTCTCCTTCATCCTGAGATAATCTATGAGGCTTTGGATAATGTTCGGATGATAAGGGATAAGTGTAAAATAGCCTATAGTTGGCAAAAGTCTAATGCCGGCAATAGAAGAAGAGGTCTTGAGTTTGAAATAGGTGATTGGGTCTACTTGAAGATTTCACCCATGAAAGGGTTGATGAGATTTGGAAAAAAGGGGAAGTTTATTCCTCCGTATGTGGGTCCTTATGAGATTGTGAAACGGGCCGGGAAGGTTCCTTATGAGTTGAAATTACCAAGTTAATTAGTTTTGCTTCACTCGGTATTTCATGTCTTTACGCTTAAGTAATGTGTAGGAGACCTGGTGTCTATTCTCCCTATTGAAGGATTAGGGGTGAACGAGAACCTTCCAGATGAAGGTTCCAGTTGAAATCCTAGATCGTCAAGTCAAAAACTTGAGAACAAAGAGGTTGCCTCCGTAAAAGTTAAATGGAGAAACCATCTTTTTGAGGGTAAAACATGTGAGGCCGAGGCCGACATGAAGTCTCGTTATTCTCATCTATTTCCTCTTACTCCTAGTCAAAGTTGAGGTTAGTAGTTCCTCTTAAAATGAAGAAATCATAAATAAGGTGAATTTAACTTGTTTTTTTTAAGTATGTGCATATCTTGGTAAAGGTTCATGCTAAAATTAGTTTTCATGAAAAATGCTCTCTTGTTTAACTTGCACTAATATGTATGTGTTCAATTGTCTTTATGAGATTTGTAGTGAGCATGTTGATTTCACGGTAACTCTTGATGTTCATGTTGAGCTCATGTTTATATTGAGAAGGTAGTTCCTCATTATGTAATATAAAGTGTTATTGTCTTATATGTGGTGAATTGTGATTTGAGTTGCTATGTGTAATGCCATGTCTAAAGTGTTGAATGGAGAGGTGAAGCACTCCTATGAGTTGTAGCTCATGATTTTATGTTTTTGCTATTGTTTATGGTAGGGCTGCTAGTATTGAGTCTCCTTTTCTCCCTATAAAAAAATTTACGTGTTATTAGGGGACGAATGTTCCTAGGGGGGATAATGTAACATTCCGAAAGTGCATGGCTTAGTCTAGAGCTTCACTAGATGAACTAAGACTCAAAACAATGTTACTAAGCCTAAATTAATGTAATGAAACTAATTAGGAAGTGTTACAGTCAAAATGTCAAGAATCGACCATGACATCCAGAGGTTTGTGAAAGATGAGCTAGTGTACCGTAGTGTGTTTCAAGGGGTTTATAGAGTCAGATTGAAGTCAAATTTGGTGAAAAGGTTGGGAACACATATTAGGTTGTGTTTAGGGTCTAAACATATGGGTATGACTCCCCAAGGACCACCTTAAGGGTCTTTGAGGAGAACCCAACATTTTGACCTCAAAATTGTCTTTTGGACAGTGTGCAACCAGGAGACCAAACGACGAGCTGTCATTTGAACACGCTCCATCAATGTTGCTCATTGGTTGACACTTAGTTAATTTCCCAAGAGCCTCCAAAAAGGAGTCTCTGGTCCAAGCCACGAATGACCAGGACAGTTTGTGGTTGGATCGACGCGACGTAGACGGGATTATGTCTTTTAGAACCCCACTTCATTGTCTTATTTCAGTTGACTTAAGGATAATTAGTCAATTAATTAATTAGGGGTTAAGGGGTGGTCAATTAAGTTAGTTGGGGACTATAAAAGAGTTAAACCTCATTAAACTAACCTATCACTTTATAATTTCCCAAACCCAAATCTCTCCAACTTCTCTCTACTTTCTCTCACTACCCAAAGTCCCCCATTGAAGACCAGGTTCAAGCTTGTTTAGGGTTCCAAGACTCACGTTTTTATCCATCATTCTTTAATGAATCTTAAGGTATGGAAGCTATTCACTCTTGGTATCTCTTTCCCCAAGAGGCTCTTCAAAATAGGGTTCCAAAGATGTTTAAAACTTGAATTTCCATCCAATTTCGTGGGTTCCTTCTCAAATTGATTTAATGTTGTATTTTATTGATTAAATTGATAGATTATGATTGTTTATTTTTTAATTGTTGTAGTTCTTAGTATTTGACCTAGTTCCATGAATTAGCTCTTTTCCCTAAACCTAGGTTATGAATTGAGTTTATTGGTGATTAGGGATGATGAAATTGATTTATTTCTTGTACAATTTACTATTATATGATGATTTTGAGTATATTGCTGGATAAATATTGTGAGATTGATGATGAAGGCTTGAAGGAGGTTTTGGAAGCTGTTGGTAAGACCTTTATGATTATGAATTCTCTATTTCAATAATGATGGTTTATTCTTGATGATGATGTTCAATTGAAGAATGATTATGTGAATAGAATAGGAAGATGATGATATGATTAATGTGATGGCATGTTATGGATATTTTGAATTGTGATATCATGAAAAGGGTATGATCATGCAAGGTTGAAGGTGATTCTCTTGTATGCCTATTATTATGACTATGATGTGTTGGTCTCATTAATGATGAAAAGAAGTTCTCATTCTAAACTTAAAGAGATAATGAAATGATTAGACAAGGGGTTAGTCTCATATGGCCTATATTAATATTTGATAATTAAGAAAGGCTTAAAGACATTTCAAAAAGGAACTTTAGCTATGCACCGAGCGAACTAGATATGAGAGGTGTCCCTTCCTAATGTGGGAAGGTAGGTTCACAATGATTCTCATGAGATAGAGAGTACTATGCAATGTGCATACATGAGTTTCTAGTATATCTCGTAGTTCCTTAACTATTCTTTCCCCATAGGAAAATTAGCTAGTGGATCTACATAGAATGTTATGTTCATGTTTGGTTCTACATTGGCAAGTACAACATCTTCTTTCGGTGTAGGAATTCATGACATTGGATTCCATGTTTAGCTCACATGGGTTAAGGCAATTGTTCCCGAAAGTAAAATGAATGAATGAAGTGATAAAGATTAACTCTAACTAGGGTGACTAAAGGGGTTCTACTTAGTGTAGGTAAGGGTATGAGATTTTACGTATGCAATTTGACCTTGAAGGAGTCCTAGGAGGATGTTCTTATGTACTTGCATTATGAATGAAATGCTAAATGTTCACTTAACATAATATTGATCTTATATGATGTTGACTTCATTGATGAACATGATATTAGTCTAAATTGTTATGTGTCATGATGACTACACATGATATGATGTTATATGAAGTATAGACACTGTTTGTGGTGGTCTCTTTTCTAGTTTACTTGATTATGTGGGGTTATGGGGCTTCATATTAGGATTGAACTTGTAGGCTTGGTATGGGATTGTTGGTAAGGGTCTTGTATGATTTGATGATGTGAACTCTTGAACATGAAATATTGATATAACTTCATGATGATGCTATTCACGTTGATGTGACTTTATGATAGTGTTGTCTTGTATATGGATATGAACTTGTCTTAAGTGATGTTATCATCATTGACTTGTATATGCTCTTATGTGTGGATAAATGACTTTCAAAGTGACTTAGCATGGTTTTGAACAAAATGTCCTTTTGTGCATGATTTCAATGGTTTTACTTGCATATGTTTTCATACTTAGTACATGTGGTCTGTACTAACCAATATTCTTTATATTTCTACAAATATGTAGGTTCGGGCAACTGAAGAGTAGAAGGTCGTTTGCAAGGAAAACTTGAACCTTTTCCCAAGTTATTTGTGAGTCCTCAAAGTCGAGGATGATGCCACTTTTCTATCTTAGTAGTATTGCTTATGGCTAAAGACACTTGTTTTTTCCTTATCCTTGAGTCTATGTTGTAAGCCTATATATGGCATATTGTACTAGTGTAAGGGCTTCGCCCAAACCTTGTAATTCTGTGTTAGATGGTTTATATGGGAGACTGTTATTAGACTATCTTATGAATTGGATATATTGCATAAATGAGAACTCTATGTGCACTTTAAGTGAGGAGTCTATGTAAACTCCATATATGATGAATGAGAAGTCTAAGTATATTTCACTATGTAAAAGTTTTAAATTTTCCACATTTTCTCGACCTATGATTTGCAATGAATTATTCTAAGGGCTAGTCTAAGGCCTCTTTGTGGATGAAGATGCCGGTTTATGTGTAGGGAGTTCTCCCCGGTCATGACAGATACCAATCATGTAGATATATACCTTTTTAGTATCACTTACTAAGTTAGTGAGGAATAAAGAAAACTCAATGACTACCAATCCTGTACATATTTACTATTTTAGTGTCACTTACTAAGTTAGTTATGAACGAGAGAAACCTCAATGATACCAATTGGTAGATATATACATTTTTAATATCACTTACAACGTCAATGATACCAATCCTATCGATATATACCTTTTTAGTACATTTCTAAGTTTGTTATGAACAAGAAAGTCTCAATGATACCAATGTTGTAGATATAAACTTTTTTAGTATCACTTACTAAGTTAGTTATTGCATCACTATAAATTAACAGAAAAGGCACTGTAGTTAATATGCATATATAACATAATTAATGGGAAAATTTAAAATTTTAAAAACTCTTCACTCACACCTTATTAATGGAGGAATAAATCAAAGTTCTGACATTACACATTCGCATATGTTTCCTCTTCCAACACATATGTTCACTTTTGAAAAGTTGCTTCCTTTCCAAAAGCTTTTATTTCTTTACCTTCTATTGAATCCTTTTTAAAATGAATACAACTTTTTCGGAAGTCTTTCATGAAATACGCTTAATTACAACATTTGAATTTGTATACACATTTTTTTAGATATAAATATTTTTTTTTATTTTCAAAAAGAAAAAGAACTTTTACAACAATAGATTATATTAGTAATTTAAAGAAGAAGTGTGAATGAAAATGAGGCTATGGAAGAAGAGAGAACTTATTGAAAGCTGATGTAAGGACTTTTTAATAACGAAAATTGAATGGGGGGAGGGGTATAGATTGTAATTATAATTTTTTTTTTGGGGGGGGGGGAGGGGGGGTTATGAA